>NC_043971.1:27925650-27953150 GCF_902148855.1 Sphaeramia orbicularis | reverse complement strand
GGCAAAGGTGAGGTACACCCTGGACATGTCGCCAGTTTATGACTGGGCTGACATACAGAGACAAACAATCATTCTCACATTCACACCTATGGGCAATTTAGATTAACTGTTAGACCTATCATGCATGACTTTGGATGGTGGGAGGAAACCAGAGTACCCAAAGTACCCGTACATTTTGTCATTTCTATTATTTAAAGAGGTATGTGTAGTGTTTTAAATTTAAAATGTTAAAATTAATCCTTCACTGTCTTTCTCCGTGGATTATACATGTCGCTGTTATTTGTCACGAACTTTAAGCCTTCCCTTTCTTGTAGTTAGTATTTTTTCCTCTCTTCCAGTTCTTCCTCCAGGTATCTCTGATTGTGATTCTGTTTACCATGTTGTCCAGTGTCTGTGTTATTTGTTTTTCTTTCACTACACTGTTCTTTTCTGAACACAATCCAGTCGCCTACCCAGAGCCTGGTTCTACCAGAGATTTTTCCCTCTCACTATCACCTTGGGACTTGCTCCAGGATGAATCGTTGGGTTTCCTCTTCATATAGTCTTTTTAAGGCCTTGATCTGAATTTGTGATGAGCCTTGAGATAATCATGTATTATGACTGGCACTATGTAAGACATATAAAATTGAACTGAAAATTATCTTCAAGGTTCATTAGAGAGCTTTGAATAAGAGATTGCATTGCCTATGTACTGGATTGCAGAGATATGAACTGAATTTATTCACAGCCATAGATGTGTCACTAATGCCAAGGCCAGTGTGAGGATGAGAACCAGTAAGAAACAATTTTCACAGTCAAATAAAGTAACAGTGATAAAAAAAAAGTGTTTTTTCATCACTAGACACAGCTCAAAAGTAAAAGAATGGGGTTTGATGCAGAAATCGCAGCATTTCTTCAATGCGAATGTGTTTGTTTATGAAGCTGAAGATATAAAGTTCACTAACTTTTTGTTGATCCCCAGACTAAACTGTGACAGGTATGAGATTGTTTAGATGATTCCAAACAGATCTTTACTGCAGCTATTGACTTACTGTGGCTCAAACAGAACTAAGCTAACAGAGCTATAAAGTAAACTATAAGCTGACATAGAACAAAACTTGATGATACCACAGTTATAGATGTGTGTAAAAAACAAGCTTCCCACCCGATGTGTTACAGTCTGTGGAGATGTAGTGTTACTCTGCTTGTGACCTGGTGTTTAATTTTGAATATATCGCAGGCCAGATCACAGTTTGTGCCAACAGTAAATGTCCAACCACATTACAGGTGTACATACTAGAATATCAGTCAGGAGTCTGTAGTCTTGGATCTCAGCTGATTTCTCTGGATTTGGCTTTGAAATGAGGCCGATGGCCACACCTGCTACAGGAGAAGAGATGGGCACACCTAGGAGACACAATTACATATATTAGATACAAATTTGTATTTTCTAGTTATGCTGATTGCATCCCTTAAGGGGATGTCTGTTTTCATTTAAGAAGTAACATAAAAAGCTCAAAATAAGTGTTAAGAGTAATGATATTTCATTAACAAGTTTTGGTTTCTCAAGTATTTGTACATCAAATTGACACAAATACCCATAATGAAAAGCAAAAAAAAGGGTTAAAAGGTTGTATCACATACCATTATTGCATATGAAATAAATAATTACATTTGTTTACCATCCACTGGCACATTGTCAGATTATTTGAAACCTAAATGTTACCAAGTTTCTCTGATACCTGCATCCATTAGAGCCAGACTACCTCCACATGCTGACGCCATTGATGAGGATCCTAAAAAGTAATGGAGGAAGAGTAAGCCATGCTCCTGTTTGAGACACCTTTCCAGGTAAGAAATAATCTTCCTGTGGTGAATGTGTTATTTCTGTTTCTGTCACAGTTACAAACCGTTTGACTCAAGCACCTCAGCAGTGACTCTAATAGTGAAAGGGAAGTCTTTAGGAATCACTGCTCTAAGTGCTTTTTCAGCCAGAGCCCCTGGAAAAAACAGACAAATACAGAAACATAAATACTTTTTGGGTTCATTGGAGAGTGAGAAGTTGAATATGCAAACAAGTACAAACCATGACCGAGCTCCCTTCTGTTGAGTCCTCCCATCTTCCCAATCTCATTGGTTGCATATGGAGGGAACTGAAATAAGAGAGGTTCTCAGCTCATTGTAAAAAAAAAAAAAATCTCTAAAAACAAATCGATAAATAAAACTATTAACTGTACTTCCTCACCTCATAATGGAGCATAAAATTCCTGTCTTTGATGCCGCTGAAGGAAGAGAATAAGTAATAAAATGTAAGTAATGGTGCTTTCAAATAAAGAGTTCACACAGTCTGAACTTCCCTTGTACAGTAAATGATTGTACCTCAAAGCTGTTGTGATGATGTCTGGTTTGACACTGGATTCCAGGGAATCGAAAGTGACACTACACAACACCTGAAACAAAAAAAAAAGGTTACACATAATCCTTTACGAGAGTGAAACTCAACAAAAAATTAATTTGATAAATATGTCTACATTACAATTTCTATTAAAATCAATGAAATGATTCTAAAAAATATGGTTTGCTTTTACCTGTGTCTGTCCTCTTTGGAATAGAGCCGAGCCATGAAGAGGTTTAAACAGGTCAACATCACAAGAAATGTTCCTTAAAGCCGTCAATTCCCTTCCGTCACACCTAGCACACCAAACAGTTGGTATTTTCCAACAGAATTCAGTTTTACAATAAGACACATCAATCATCATAAAAATGTATATTCAACCTGATGTGAGCTTACCTCCTGTACTCATTCAGCACTAAATTACGGAAGATTTCTTTGCTCACAATGTTGAATGATTCAATGATTTCAAATGGCTCGGCTTGAGGATATTTTTCTACAGAAAAAAGGATAAAGTCAGAAGACAAAAGTCAGATCTCTTGCAGAGATAACTGTACCATTTAAAGGGCAACTTCACCCCTGTTCTGAGTCCATCTAACACATTTACACTGGCAACTGGCAACTGCTAAAAAGATGGGAAGAGGCTGAGATGGAGGCAATTAGTGGATAAATGTCACACTGTTGATAACAGGAGTAGAACAGGGACATCTGTATGACAGAGAATCCTAAGGCACTCGTGAAACCATGAGGCTCTGAAAGGGTTTGAGTTTTTGTACTAGTTTTATCACCTTGTAAAGGTCAGTTTAATCAGTATTCATTTCCATGTATGCTGTATTTAGAAGACTTTTGCTGCTTTACCTTGCTGTCATACAGTCCTTTCCTAAAGAGAACTAAATCCCTGAAGCCCTCTTAAACCTGCCAAAGGTCCCTGTGTTACTCCATCACTGTGGTTTTTTAATACATTATTTTAGTCTCAAACTGACAAATGAACCAATTGAGGCTACGGCTTCAAGTGATGTCTTCCTGTGAATCAATAGGTTCAGAATAAAGCAATAAAATGGGTTCGGTTTAACCTGTTGGAAAATGAATGAGGTTCAACAGAATCTGACTGAGGAACCGGTGCCCTGAATTATTCTTACTAGAGGTGAAAAAGTAATTAAAACCTTTTATTTTAGCAGCATCATACTGAAACAGTACTAAAAGTACTCTACATCATGAAATAGGTTGAAATAGGCTCAAGATTTTCAAACAAGAAGTGGCAAGTTGAGCTGTTTGCAACTACAAAATGCATATTTGTAAATTTTATGTACATTTTCACCAGTACTACAGCATTTCATTAGAAATGAGACATATGATAGTTTTCAAAGCTCAAAAACCATGATTTAGTGTTTAATATCACATTAAATATAGAAGTGATCTACCTTTTAGGACCTCCTCTGTTTCTAATCGGACCTTGTTGATAGCATCATCTCTTGAAATCTAAGAAAAGATTGCTATTATTAGAAAGCTGAGTAGATCTGTGAATAATACCAACACTTCCACAAACAGTATAATACATATTGTAACATCATTTGAAAGGCCTTGCTATTTTATGGTGCATTTACAACTGAGGCTGAAATTAAGTGAAATCATACCTTGTCATGCGTGTGATCAGTAAAAACAGCATAAATTTTCTCTGATGAAAGTCTGCATGGAAAAACAAACAAACATTAATTTGCTAAAATTTGATATTTTCTAACTTATTTTTTCTTCCACTTCGGGAAAGAAACTCTTAATCATCAGTAAATTATGTAACTACAGTTCAATTAGATGACCCAGATTTAAATCTCTTTTATTTACCAACAACAATTTCCATGCACAAAACTAAATGTTAGTTTAACACTCATTTAAACATTTCTAGTACTGAACCCCATCATATGGCATCTTCACTGTGGACTTTTTGTCATGTGTCTTACTGTCGAACTTGTTCCACCATGTCATTGGGTGCTGAGAAGACTTTGACGGGTGTTCGCTTGGTGACCTTTTGCTCCCTCATCATCTGCTGGATGGCATGTATGATCTGCTGGGTGTGTTTCACTCCCACCTTTATGGCGTGGCAGAAGTCCTGCTGTAGCACATTCTCAGCTGATGCCTCGATCATCACTAACAGGTTCAGAGTCCCATTAGAAAGATAGATGAAATATTATTGTACATGCAGTGCAGTCCCACATTTTATGAAATTTGTTCAGAAGGTTACATTATTGGCATGTATTACATTATCTCCATCTAATGATATGATGGGAAATTTCCAACAGGAAATAATGATAAAGATTTCCTTTTTTCTTTTGTGTCAGACA
Organism: Sphaeramia orbicularis; assembly: GCF_902148855.1. Taxonomy (NCBI): domain Eukaryota; kingdom Metazoa; phylum Chordata; class Actinopteri; order Kurtiformes; family Apogonidae; genus Sphaeramia; species Sphaeramia orbicularis. The sequence goes on along the minus strand of NC_043971.1, from coordinate 27,948,443 downwards.
AATAAAAAAAAATGTTGATTTTAAACTTGACATGTTTCGGCTACAACCTGTAGCGTTCCTCCGCCTCAAACCTGGATAAAACAGCTGACAATGACACATCACAGTAACATCAAGTGACCCTTCTGAGGAAGGCTACAGATTGTAGCTGAAACATGCCAAGGTAAAATAAACTTTTTCTATCTGACATAAAAGAAAAAAGGAAATCTTTATATTTTCAGTAGACAGTATGAGCCTAATTGGACTAGGAAATAATGATAATTAAATAATTAGCCCTTAAACTACTCACTGTTCACTATGGTTGGAAATGTACTATTTACTATTAACTAGACATCAACGTCAAAGTAATAAAGAGTTATTTTTTATTGTCCCACTAGCAAAATTCAGCTTCTGCATGTAAGCCATCCAAATGCACATACAGGGAGCATTAGGCTGCCACTGATGGCGCCCATGGACCACCTCTATATTTAAATCAACGCCTTGCTCAAGGACACTGACAGGATAATTAACCTATAATACATGGTTTTCATGGTGGGGAAATCAAGTGGAACCACAAGAAGCCCACACAAAATATGGAGAACATGCAGACTCCACACAGAAAGGATCTGTTCAAACAAGGAATTAAACTAAATAAATACATTTGGATTTCTGAACATCAAACTTACTATCAATAAGCTAGATGATTCTAGGTGTGTTTTTTCAGGTATTATATCCCATCAAATTCATCAATTCCTGTTGAGTTAAGAATAATGTAATCTATCTGCTTATACCAGTAATATCATGTTTATAAAATGCCCTATCGATCCATAAATGTCTTTTCATCCTTACATTTATCTATAAAAAATATATATATTATAGTAGTTATTATGACTCTGGTTTGGATAGAAGAATCATTACTCTCCTAAGAACATGTGAGGTTATGGTTCAAGTTAGATTTTTAAAAAATAATTACAATAATAATAACATGTTTCCTGTTTGCCATCGTACCAACTTGACTGCTGGGGGCTCCAGCCACAATCAGGTTCAGAGTACTTGAACTCATCTCTGCCCTGGTGGGGTTGATCAGTAATTCTCCATCCACCATTCCTACACGCACAGCACCTGGACACAAGCAGATGTTTATCAAAACAATGTTTGAACAACTGTACGATAGAAACTGAACAGACACTTGTTAACAATGTTAATATTTAAATAATCAAACAATGTGAAATAATCTCAAATGCTTTCTCTGTTCCTCACCAATAGGTCCATTCCATGGGATATCAGACAGAGCCAGAGCAGTGGAAGCTTTAAGGAAAAAAAAAATTGAGAATTTAATAAAAAAAAAAACAAAAAAAACAACAACAATGCTCTTGAGATTAATGTAGACAACATAAATTTACCTTACCTGCATTGATAGCAAGTACATCTGGATCATTGACACCATCAACAGCTAGCAGGTTGCAAAGAATCTACAAACAAATAAACATTTATATTTATTACACTAAAAAAAGACTCCACAGGGGTCATTAGGGACAACAATTCTATTGTAAAATGAAGATGAACAATACTAAACTGACCTGTGTGTCATAAAAGTACCCAGGAGGAAAAAGAGGTCTGATCGATCTGTCTAAAAAAGAAAAAAGAAAAAAATAGTTTCTTATATAATACACTTAAAAGACAGATACCACAGCTTCCCCACATGAACAGCCTTTTAAGCCTAACATCACAAAGCTTACCTATGAGTCTGCTTGTGAGGATCTCATGGTCTGTGGTTCCCAGTTCTCGCCTCAAATAATTAGTGGGAATTCGTCCTGCAGCAGCAGCTTTCTGTCTGTAGTCCACCTGTTAATGAAAGTGTACAATTTAGTCTCATGAAGGAGAAGTCAATCAATTTTTTTTTTAATTTACTGAGTCAAGAGACAAATGCAATTAGAACATTAAAAGTTTAATAAAAATGCACAGTTAAATAAAGAAGACAGTAACAAAGATGATGGGGAAACTGCAAGTGAAACAAATATACACTAGATAAAATCCTTAAAAGGTGAGTTTGAATCTCTTTTTATATAAAGCCACACATAGCAATAAACTACAATACAACACAGGGAAAACAAGGACAAGAAAGTGATGTTCCTTTGAGAACTTACCACAAGAGGCATAAACTGAGATGGAGAGGGTTTGGTTTTGCTCACAGCTGTCACCATCACAGAGGTATCACCCAACTTCAGTCAGAAAGAAATGCACAGGTATGTATAAACAAAGAAAGGTTAAAACCAGAAGCATAACTGCTTCACCAGGTATTAATAATATGGCATAACAGGTAGTTTAAATAAATATGTAGATAAAAATATCTATTGCCTTCTTAATTCCTTTTATAGGGAGATGGCATTTAGGACTGGTTTTTACCTGAACTACAGCAGATCCATCAGCGAATCTGGCAAACCTCCCTGAAGAGATCTCAAGTTTTCTACACGAAAGATAGAAATGCACGTGTATGCGCTTGTGTATTTCAGGTTATACAACATACCCACACCCGTGTCTACTGGCATAAGGTGAGTAAAAACATTTTAAAAGCCGGCACCGAAAAGTATGTCATGTATATTTATGATAAGAAAAAAACCATAATGTCCATTAAAATGCGACGGAACAGTAAGGATGCTAAAGTCAACTCACTTTTCTCCAAGGTCCACTGCCACTCTTTTTGGATTACTGTGACTGTTGTACACACTCTGGTGACACAGACGGACATGAAGGCGAGCAAACGAGTGCCCGAGTCGAAACAAGTACCTCATATTTAAAAACCACAAACAAAAAACGGACAAAAGTATGTGCTTTCGGATTGTCTCATTCACAATTTAGTTATACGCGTGGGGGCATCCATGACAGTTCATCACATGTACGGAAGTGCGTCATCACGTAGTCCTCTCTGATTGGATGATCAAACTAACTGAGTCGTGATTGGTTTTAATTTACAAATAGTTGGCAATAATAACAACAACAACAACAACAATAACAATAATAATAATAATAATAATAATAATAATAATAATAATAATAATAATAATAATAATAATCTTTATTTAGAGCTTGCAGAACAGGACAGAGATGAATTATACAAAAGATGGAGCCATAAATCAAATTAAATGAAATGACAAAGTAATAAAGGTCATTAAAAGAGTATGGACATGTTTCTGTCCTTTTATATATACATCATCCTGAAGAAAGCATGAGCTAAAGTTTGTATCAGATGGGTTGAAGGAATAGGAATTGGTTTGCAAATTTTGATTCACCATTTTTTTTTTTTTGTTTTTGTTTTTGTTTTGGTGATAGTGATATTATGTTTAATGGTCAAGTGTCCAAAGGTAATGTAGAAACCATCTGGCTTCAATAGATCATGGACAAACATTATCCCCCTTGTCAAGGGTAAAATGGATTAAAGAGGGCAAAAACAACTCCTTGTATATCTTCAGTTGAGATTGAGATAGACAGATAAAAAGGCAATACATAAACTATGTAGTCATAACTATCTGAACATATACCAAGACATAAATGACTCATTTTTGCATGTTATTGTTCTAATTGTTGTTATAATATTTCAGTTAAGAGGCTGATCTCTTCTGAGATCTGCTGAAGGACTGGGCCCCTATGATAGGCTGGGACTTCAAAACCCTAACTGAGGCTAAAATCTCTTTATCAGAATTTGACATTGTCATTTCTCAGATTCTGAATGGAAAATTATGTGGTCAAGATGGTCTCACAACAGTTTATCTAACATTTCTGGACTGAACCTGAAGATCTGACTTATGCAGCCTGTAAGTAATAGAAAACACCAAGCTGTCATCAGCTATTTTATAATAATTCTAATAATGTAATAATAATGTATTCATTACTATTTCATATTATACCACATTTTAATTGACGTACAGTATTCATTAAAAGCCTAAAATAACATAAAATATAATTCTCTCCTATATTTATGACCAAAGCTCATAGAATCATATTTTCAGATGCTGAAAAAGTATCATTTAATGCATTATTCTGAAAATCACATCCTTTTTTTGTTTAAACATTTATCTTTTTTAATGGTAATATTTTAGTCCAAAAGCATCTGTATAAACAGTGTGTTTTGTTGTTGTTGATAATGAGTGCGAGGGTGTACATATTCTAGATTCTTATATTTTACTTAATATTTCTAGTTATTTTAGTTGTAAAAATAGTGTATCCGATATTATAGGCTGAATAAAATTGAAGACACAGACCACAACAGCACAAGCAAGAAAAAAGGAAACGTTCATGTTGAAATATCACCACTAGGTGTCATGATTACCTCGGACATAATCGTTCAACAAATTGGTACAGCGTCAAATTCACATAAATTAAGTATGTTATGTATTATAATATATGATTTAATTTGTGCTGTCCCTTACAGCATTTTACTAATTGTAATCAGTGTACAGAAATTAGAGTTTGCACATATATAATGGGAAAAGCTGAGCTGTCATTGGCTGCACAGACACAGATGTATAAAGAGAACTAGCAATTAGTCTTGTTTGTTTTAATCTCACAGTTTCTTGTGAGCACTCCAGTGGGTCAGTGAACCAACCAGCTAACAGTAGGGTAGCTGCAGTTGTTATGGCAACAGATGAGCCTGAACAGCATCTGATGCTTTATTGACTACTTTCACCCATATCACACACTTCCACAAGCAAACAAATAGCTAATTACAGGGGGTTTCACATAAGTGGACACCCAGTGAAACACACATGCACACATTTCCATTATTACCAAGGCTTCTACATGTATTGTCTTGTTTCTATGGCTCCAGGAGACAGAGTTCTCATTATTTCTGAGGAGAGCATGGACTATTAATGTGTAATGGACCATTGTCCTTAATAGACTGCAAGGGGATCATAGTTGTTCACGTTCATGTTTCATGGAACATGTCAGTGTGCTTTGTCGGGAATAGATGGATGGATGCAGAATTGTTTTCCCTGTCAATTGTCACTCTGTATATTAATCCACCAACCATCCTCTTGTTAGTTTATGATGACCCTTGCAATCCTTGAAATAATATGACGAGGCACCGATGTAATGCCTAAACTTCTTAACTGTGTTGTCAGATTTTCACAGTTATGTAAGCATTAATAAGAATCAGGATCTTGACCATGTTGTCCTGTTTGGGGTTCTGGACACCAAGAGCTTCAAATATCATATTTAAAACTATAATAAGCTATCTATATGTATACAAATGTCAATTATGCTTCAAGTCATTGTTGTTGTATCCCTAAATAAGGATTAATGTAAAGGGGATTAAGCTTAAATCTCTATCACCCAGTTGCCCCTCCCCTCTTATGTGTGTCTCTGCTGTGTGTACTTAGATCACATCAGGACTCAAGAGGTTTAAGTGCTTGTCTTTTTTCCATGCTGTGTTGTATGAAGAGGTGACAACAGGACAGGCTGTGAGCCCTGCACCGATCTGTCACACACACATGAACACACACATGCCAAATCCACAGCTCTTTCCAGCAGGGGTGAAAACTATGGTTTCTGGGTCTTTGGCAGTTAAGCACGTCTACACCTTTAAAGGAGATTACCATCATAAGCTTTGTATTTTTTTTTTTGTAATCTATTTTTCACCTTTTATTTTTATTGTTACACTAGCTGCCAAAATTACAGCATTTTTGGATTTTCCTGTTTAATTTCACAGGAGCACCATTTGATAATCAGTCCAGTTATACTTCTTCTGTAACTAGTAAAACATCTCACTGTTGCTTTTATCTGTCAGTGAGTAATAGGATCAGTCTGCCTTATGTTCAGATGCATGACTGATAAGCATAGACATATTGAACAGAAAAAGCTTAGGGATCCATCATTGAGACAGTTTAATGTGACCAGATTTGGCTGAATGGCAGAATGACTTCCTTTGTCAAGCTTGGCAATGACATTATAACAAATTCCAGGTTGAACTAAAGTAACTCTCCCAAATCCAAGAAGTGCATATGAAGATTTGAAGCTATTGTATCTGGATTAATTATACATCTGCTTTTGGGTCTGTCAAACACAGTATACGGAAAACAAATACACTCACTTTGTACGTTTAGGTTTTAAGGTTGAAATGCATAATTTTATGATTAGAGTAAAAATTCTGTCAAAAGAATTTGTTTTTGGTACAACCAAAAAACTACATTAAATCAGCGGCAATGATATATGTAAATCAGGGGTTAGCAACCCTGGTCCTAGAGAGCCACTATCCTGCATGTTTTAGATGTTTCCCTCTTCCAGCACACCTGATGGTCATTATCAGGCTTCTGCAGAGCTTGATGATAGACTTATCATTTGAATCAGGTGTGTTGGAAGAGGAATACATCTAAAACATGCAGGATAGTGGCTCTCCAGGACCAGGGTTGCTGACCCCTGATGTATATGATGCATGATTTAAATGACTGACTGACATTTTAGATTCTAGGTTTGTGTGTGTGTGTGTGTGTGTGTGTGTGTATGTGTGTATATATATATATATATATATATATATATATATATATATATATATATACTATTTAGTTGAGAGTGCACTTTATTCTGGTCTGTACTGTCCTACTGTTGCAAAATACAAATGTCCCCATTGTGAGACAATAAAGGCATTAAACAAATTTATTTACTTTGTACAATAGAATGAAGATATTTAAATGGATATTAATGTAAATTGAATATATTTTTGAAAATTGTCCCATAAATGTTAAACAATTTCACAAAAAAGTAATATTGATATTAATATGAAGTAGACATTAATACTGAAAGAGAGGAAATGGATTATGTTACTAATTCCAAAGTCACTGATTTCAGACATTGAGAATTTCCACCTGACTTTCTTGAAATAATATTTGATAAGCTCCTGTAAAATGTGATTATCAAGTATTTATAGTACTTATACATATCTTTTTAACAATAAGTGATGATACTGACCATGGAAATAAACTGTGGCGATAAAATGATACTCTGGATACTGAATGGGTTTAAGATCCTTGAAAACATTATTAAAATCTGCTTTTGTGAACATTTAGTAAATCTGTTTTGACTAATGTTTAACTGATATTTCTCTTGTGAAATTAATTTGGTTATAATCAATGTTTAGGTTAAATTAAATATGTTTGATTTACTACTTAAAATGTTTTTAGTCCAATCTACTCAAAACTATCATGTGTCACTATGTCGTTATATTTTAACCTGTAGACAGTGGCCATATCTGTAACAGAGTCTAATCCCACAGTGATGTAATTCCATAGGAGCTACAGACCCATAACAGATTAACCTCACAGGGACAGGTCAATTGATCAGCTGCAAATTAGAAACCCCCAATGGTGTGTTCGTTTGTGCATGTAGAATAACAATTAATTATTCATGGCTATTTTTGTCTGAGCTCATATGAGCACAATTAACAACAAATTGATGTTTGTTTTCTAATCACAAAAATATTACAAAAAACTCAATATGTTCATCAAATTTCAAGTATAATTCATACTTTTAAGACAGATCAAACCTTGTTAAAATGATATTTTTTAACAAAATATATTCAATCTTTATTGACTTGTAATGCTTTGCATTTACACACTGGTTGAATCACAGACTTATTCATCATCTCCTCTGAAGACTTGTCCATTCGTGATCGATCCCCTTTTCAAGAGGATGAGGACAAACAAAGACATAGCGGATCATTAGAGTGGCCACAACTGTAAAGACAATCCAGATCTTCACAATTAATTAGTAATTTAGTCTCTGTCTTCAGTGGATTTTGGTTACTGATTAATATTTTTGATTAGGTTATATCAGATTTACTTTGTGGTTTTGGAGGTTGTGGCTCTACTTGGATAAACAGTTATATTACATTACATTACCTCATTACAGGAAGTGAAAAGATCAAATTAGATGAAAAGATTAAAAAACCCTGTCAGGAATTTACTCCCATTCAAAGCTGAATGATGTCTGCACAGGTTCAAATGAAAATACTTGTGGTGTCTTGTAAATTCTGGAGACATAACGAACAGGAAATTGCAGTCATTTGAAGAAAACTGATGGAGGAATGGACTCTGAAGGTTATCTTTCTTCTATGAGAGAATGTATCTTTGCTGTGGTAGACTTCAGTGCTCTTCTGTGTTGTGGTAGGTGGGATCCTCATCCTCAGGGTAAATAAATATGTGTATGAGTTTTCCATGAGTTTTCCATGCACACAGTGCCTTTGTAGTGCTCTTGTAGTTTCCCCTTTGAGCCAAAAGAGGCGGTCAGAGGAATTCCTCTGGTTAGTTTTGCCTGCTTTCATAGCTGAGTGTGTGTGAGGAATGTTGTGGTGGGTCTGCATGATCACTGAGTCACTGGCAGGAGAAGGAGGATGCCTTGCAACAAACTTCTCAAAAACATTCTGAGCAACATTGCATAATTGAATAAAAAAAGAAGCATGTTCAATACAAGTTAATGGCTCCTGCATTTACACACACAAAAATGTAATACATACACACTTAGCTGTTCAAAATAACCGTCTCATCCTCTGCACTAATCGAGAACATAATAGTGTTTGGGGCACTGTGTATACACACTGAAAGGCTTCCATTATCTATATCAGTGTTAAATTGTCCACTAAGGTGATAGGGCTACCAGAGATGTGTGTGGGTGGCTTTGGTAGCTCAGAAAGAAGCTTTTCTTTGAGAGGTTTCTGGAATAAAATGTTTTTGTACATCACTACAGCTGAAATTTAATGTTTATGCAAGCAAAGGACATGAGAACTGAAAAAAAGCTCCCAAAAGCCTCTGAAGCTGTCAAGTATTTTATTTGATTTTTAAATACATTTTCATAGCTTAAAGCTGAACTCCACACCAAATGCCTAAATAGCAAAATAAATAAATAATAAAATTTAAAACAGCAAATCTCTTTCAGGACTAAGTAGGTGTGGTTTAAGCAGATGCAGATGGTTGGCTGCCTGAGCAAATAATCCTACAACTGTCATCACATTTCATATTTTATAAATCCTAATTTGTACATATTTTAATATATAATGTTTGCTTTCCAACTTCAGACCCATCTATATTGATACAACAGCAACCAAAAAATAAAATTAAAAAAAAAAAATCTGTGCTAAGGGCTAGTCACAGCAGACCTGAGCTATCATAAGGAAGAAAATATTACGCGTAAGTAGAACCCACTGCTAAATACAAAAGAATATAATAAAAATAAAGTGATTTATAAAAATAAATAAATCACTGAATCTTGTATGTTTATTGCATGTGAGACTATGTGAAGATCTGAGTATAAAAACCTGCTATCCAATAATGACTAGACACTACTGCACCTTAAACCACTCCTCCCCATGACAGATTTCATGTTTAGAGGAGAACTTCTTTAGGAGGACATTCTTCACTGTACTTAGCTCTCCAAATGACAGATCAAACAGACAAAAGTCATTCAGTGGATTATTGCGCCATTTGTCAGTCTTCGAGAAATCCACCCAGTAACGGTCATGGCTTCTATAATTCTAAGTATATGACTTTAGTAGTTGTACTGGGTTTTTGTGAAGCCATAACCTTTCAATGTGTTCTTAGTGTAGTCAAACATGTTTTGCAGAAAAACAAGACATAACAAGTCTAGTCACCAGGATCTGATACAGTATAGCTTCAAGCTGAGACACCAACTGTTACGTCATGCAAATGAGACTGTGTTTAACCAGGGCTGCTGCTTAACTTTACAAAGTAAAGGTTTTACAGGAACACATAATCTATTCATTTGCAGAAGGTTGTTGAGGTTTGACCCATGCAGGTCTCCAGTTCCCAAATCACTAATTGTGTTTTAACTGGCTATTTGACCACGCAGCCTCTGCTCACTACTCACAAGGACAAGGCATTCATCATTTGTTGATTAGGTGTCTCGTACCTCTTCAGTGAATGAATGCTGGTCTGGACTTATCTTTCAACCATTCCTTACTGCTGAGACAGCTAATAAAAGGCAATTACTAAAGCTGCTGGTAAACTGTGCTTCAAATGCATTTCTTCACTCAGAAAGTAAGCATTCGTATACTTGTTGTGGTTTTACTCAACATGAAATATTGTATTATACTGTATTCCTTTTTTTTTCTTCAGGGTTTATTCTATTTATATAATCAGATAAATATTCTTACCTTGTTTTACTTATTTATTTGTTTTAACCTTTATTTAACCAGGAAAGATTCATTGCGATTAACCCATAAAGACCCAAGAAGCCACTGGCGACCAAAACTGTCTACTGATCTAAAACGTTCAATAACTTCTGAACCAGTAAACCTATCAATACATGTAAATAATTGGTGTAAAATTCAGTTTATCATCTTTTCATGGTCATCAGATATGACCTATTTGGATGTTCAGAGGCTCCGTAGTGAATGTGGAAACACTGTCTGTAGGAGCTATTTGTTGGTTTAGTTTTTTGTTTAAAGTTAATTTATCATTTTCGTTTACTAACTTAGTATTTTTTTCCTAATTGTTTATTTTTTGTTTATTTTTTGTTTGTTTAATATTTAGAATATTTTTTTTTATTTTTATGGTTATTGTTTTCATTCTTTGGTATTTAGCACCTTTTTGTTTTGTGTTTTCTTATTGGTATAGACCGTGGGTACCTGGGTATAAATAGAGAGCACAAAGTTAGGCCAGCATGCACCTGGGTAGGCCTATGGTTTTTTACCAGTCACAGACACAGTCACACGGAAGATCAGATTTTCTTTTGTATTGTCCTCTATATGATGAACTGAGAGCCCCTTTGTTTGATGATACGTGTATCTGAAATCCTGATATGTTCTGGAGCACTGATGATGACAAGATGAAATGGTTGTTTAGTTCTAATGTATATAAATTAGAATTATTTGTTCGTAAAGCCTGGAAAAAGCAGCAGATGTGTTTGTTTAAATAGGTCAGTATTTTGTTTTGTTCATATCTTTTGTGCCTATTGTTTGGTGTTTGATTTTTGGTGTGTATTTTTGGTGTCTTATAAGCCCATGTAAGGGCTGGGCATGTTTTTTTTAATGCAAGACACAACAATAAAAACATTCATTCATTCAGACAGGATGAGCAGGAGAGACATCACAAAAGGCCTTAGTTGTTTGCCTGCGAAATCTTGAAAATAAACCATTTGAACTACATCTGTGATATGGACATTGTGTTTTGACTGTGTAAACCACAAACCCATGGTGCATCTAGTGGTTATTTGAGTTATGTTACAGTCTTAAGTTCAGTCACCTTTAAGTTGATTTAATTTTGATGACAAATAGCCGCTACAGTGTCATCTTCTACAACAATGATTTACCAGTAAAAACCCATGCAAGTTGATCAATGACAGTGGATGGAAGGGTAGGAATAAATAAGCTCTTGCTTCTGCCTACTTCATTTCGAATATATTACTGAAATTATACATAAAACATATACATATAAAAGGTTATTGTTCTATATTACATATATTTACATAGTTCTATATTACATAGATTTCATTCATTCATTCATTGATTCATTCATTATCCACCAGGTGTCAGTAGCCTACTTCAGCTCTGAATAACAAAGCCTACTGTAAAATCTGATTATAAATACATACACCATTCCTATATTAACCAGGAAGTAAAATAAAATGTTAAGTGCACTGTTAATCTACAACGTCAAATTCCCTCTGTCTGTTCATCCTAGAAAGTCTTGCCTGTTTCCAACAATGATTCAGCCTGTATATAAATATGGATGCTCATTTGGATGTCTGAAAGGCTAATAAGTTATACTAAACCCGTGGAGTTAAGTCCTAATGGAGAGGGATGCTTTGATCATTGCCCTATTTTTTTTTTCTTCTTTTTTTTTTGTGGAGGAGGCGGAGGGAGAGGGAGGAGGGGGGCGGTGCTCTGCGTCCTCCAGCCATCCTCTGAACCTCCTCCTCAGTAGTACGCAGCGTTTGAACGGAGGAGGCAGCCGAAGGAGCCCCGGTAACCGGCTGGAAAACACCCTACAATTATTGACGGACCATCCACATATAAACGTGTGTAAAGGACCTTAAACCTCTGGATATTTTGCACTCTGGATATTATCGACTTGCTGCCGGGATATGCCCGTTTAGCTTAAACCTTGCATGGATCTTTTGCTAGTAACGGTCATTTTTTCCACTGAGGCGTTAGCTTAAAAAAAAAAAAAAAAAAACATACCTGGCGCAGGTTTCATGTAGTCTGTCGGTTTATTCACCTCTTTGCCTTTAGCCGAAGCCTTTCAATGAAAATGTGAGTCTTTGCCCCCGTCCATGAGGTAGCCAAACCCCGTCGTTGGCATCCGACACAGCTGGGTCGTATCGAGAAGATTGTGGATTAACCTAATAACCGTTTTATCGCCTTTTTTTCCTCCTCAAATACCAAGAAAAGACGCCTTCCTCTGGCCCTTAGCCAAAATGAGCGTCTGTTTAATTGAATCAAACACATGAGTGGAGTCTAAACAAACCTTGTACGATATATCTCCCAAGGAGCGCACATTTATTTTTCCATTTCTGCTAATATTCAACGGCGGCAGCTGCTCTGGAAAATATGGAAAGCGAGGTTTTCACTCCGTTACTGGAGCAGTTTATGGTCACGCCTCTGGTCTGCTGGGTAAGATCCTACATGAACCTTTCATTTGTTTCTGAGGCTCACCAATCAAACATTCCTGTCCTGTGAAGTCATTTATTTTTAATGCCTATTGATCATCTTAACACCTATTTGCATTGTCTCATTTATTTTCAGGTGAAGACGGTAGGACAGCCGACAGTGACAGATGGCACCAAATTATCGGAATATATTGAATTAGTGGATGGGATTTACCTGAACGAGATAATGCTTGAGATGTAAGTAATTTGACACAGATTCAGAAATGAAGTACATGAGTCTAGCACGTGTTTGGATCCACAAACGCTCCATGTTAAGAAATGTAAATACATTAGTTTCCATTACACTGAATCATACTACAATGGTTTGGCTGTACAAACTTGACAATTGTGGTCAAATGTATGATGAATGGCCAGAAGATAGATGCCCGAGGGCTTTAAATGCATTTAGAAAAGCGATTCTCCTATAACTCCTGCAGCTGTTCAGGACTTGAAATTGTCTGCTAATGTAAATCTAGGCTAAACACAATGGGACCCTGTATCAGGGGCAGTGCCAGGTCACTCTGTCAGAAATCTTTGCATGCATATATTGTTTGGATCCCTTGCAGCTTGCAGGGGGTAGACATACATCCTCACAAGTTCCAGTTGATCAGTGTGTTTTTTCAGTCAGCCTAGGCCCTAGACTGTCATCTGCAGCCGACTGAAAGACACCCCGCCCCTGGAAGCTGCAGTGCTCACATTTCCTGCTGTGCTGTGGATTAAACTAGAAATAGTCGTCTTTAAGCAGACAAACACTGGTAGCCACTGTGCAGCAGAACAGGGTCTAGTTGCAGTTGACACTTGAGTGTAGATCCACCATCATTAACATTGTAGGACTGCACAGTACATGTCTTTGATTTTTCAGTTAAATGTGATACGTGGGTAGATATCTTGATAAAGAAGGTGAATCCTGGCTGAAGGTTGTCATATCATGAGATCATGTGGACAGCTTTCCATCCCTTTGTTTGGCTCCAGGCTTTTTTTTTTCACACTAGCAAGGCCAATTTTCCATGTTTTCCACTAATGCCACAGTCGACACTGTCAGCATTTACTCTTTGTGCTTTCCTGTCAGAGGTTGTTGAACCATGCCCACCCCCACTTGAATGGATTTTCTATGCACCTTATAATGCATTGCCATTTCTTGGGGCATCCTTATGCAGTAGAAAACATGCTTGGAAGTAGTAAACTTGCTTACAGATGCAGGCTGTATTGATTGTGCTACTCGTATGTCACTTCAATAGAATAGCTGCCTCCTCTGGTTAGGTTGTAAAAGTGGCATGATAGATGGTGGCATTTTTTTTTCTTCTTCTCTGTCTCCACATTTCTGACTCTACTTCACCGACTGGTTGGGATGGGATAGAATATTGATATCATATTACTTCCCCTTGTCATATTTTATAGAATAACTAACATCAAATCTCTATTGTTGCTCTAAATGAATCCCTCTGTCTAACCCACCATAATTCAGGGACTGGAGACACATGTTCGTGTGTTTGCACATTTTTGGGTCCATGGAACCGTTACCAGCATCTAGTGAATAAAATCATAGCTGCTGTTTTTACCATTTTTAGGGGAACTTTCTCATCTTCAGTTACACAGATATCATACTTAATAGGTGAGTGTCTTGCAATGTCAAGCATCACGGAATGGCTGTGGGTAGGGCTAGGTGATCAGGGCAAAAGATCATATGACAATTTTTTGAGAAAAAATTACAATCCATGATCTGAAACACATTTTTTTCACCTCTTATAAAATACAAACTGCAACCAAACAAAGGTTTTCTTCAGTTTTATCTGGTTTATGGAGGCTTCATTCTACATTGAATCAAAAAGCATTTTCACACAAGTTTAACTCTTAGCCATATGTGTAAATCAGACTCACTGCATGTCAGAGCTCACATGGTGGATCTGCAGCTGATGGAGTTAGGGTAATTGTTAAGCATCGTTTCTTCAACCAAACACTTCAGTGTGGGCAAATGCTAAAGAATCACTATAAACATAAAGAAATAAACTGCTCACTAACCTAGCAACCTGCTTTAGCAACAGTAATAATACAAACCTACTCTTTGCTTTAGGTTCGAGGAACAGTGTAAAACAGATAGATGACCATCTAAGATAGCGACATCACCCAGCCCTTGCAGCTGGGCATCATATTGTCATGGCATCATAATGTGACTTGCTGTGATATCTGATGCATCACTTGCCCTCAGGAGAGTTAAGACGTAGTTGTGTGGTTTGAGAAGTTTATTTCCTGCCCCTGGATGAAGTCCTCTTCCTCCTGTCCTGTTCTCCTCCATTGTCCTTGACCTCCTGCTGAGCAATCCACCCTGATCGAGATTTCATCTTCATGGTTCTTCTATCATTCTTAACCTTTATATAATGAAAGACATCTGACAGTGCCCTTCTACCTTGCTCCAAAAAATATAAGTACTAATGCAAAAAGTCCTTGTTAGAATCAGTGTTTGTTTTGTCTGTTATGGGCATTTTATTTCACCGATTTTAAGTCTGTGTTGTGTGCTGCTGTAGAAACAGCTGGGGCAACATGGCGGATTGCATTGAGAGGATTTGCTTACTGTGTAGTTATAAACGGTAGATTCTGAGGATATGAAAATACAACAGTTGCTACTTTTTCTAATAAAAACCTAATGGTGAATATTTCCATTTCTGGAATGAGGCAACTCTAACTTTAGTTACGGTACATTTGAAATGTCCTCTGGATACTAAAGGTTGGTAAAGTATTATCACCCTGCTCATGTTAAGTACTATAACAGCATTTTTAGAACCACTTTGCCATATGTGGGATTATAAAGTGGAAATGTCGCTGGAAACAAGCGAGGGCAAAATGCAGGTATAACAGAGGTTGTGTTGGTTGTGCTTTGAGCTGCATTGCATCTGCAAGGCTCTGAGAGTGTTGACCTGAAATTTAATAGGATTTCTGTCTGTAAATAAATGGAGCAACATGGACAGGAATCTTCTGTGGTCGGTAGAGTGCTGCTGTAGGAACAGCCAGCTTCAAGCTGAAATGAACTGTGACTAGCTCAGTGATCGCCTGACAGGATGTCGGGGATTGCCAGTCACAGTATGTGTGTATGCTTTTATGCTGCTGGGCTTCTGTGTGTGTGGGAGTATGTGTATCAGTGGATGTTTTTGTGTGGACGCCTGCATTTGGTTTTGGAGTCGGGCAGCTGTTGGTAGTCATCTTACCCAGCCACCCTCCCACACAGAAGGCCTACAGTATTTGTCAGATGCTGTGTTGGTGAGACTGCTCTTTGTCCGCCTTTCCCTCTGTAGCACTGCAACATAGTTACCTCCAGCAGGCATAGCTGGCTAAAATAGACCATTTCACAAGCTAATATCCATGCTACTCATACATCTAATCATTGCAGCTGTTCCAGAGAGTTTTAAATGGTAATAATACCGGTTAAGGATATATACAAAATTGTTTTTCCTGTTTTAGTTAAAGGTTAAGTTAACATTGAAACAGCTTACAGGTCACAAAGTCTGTTGTTTGTTCACACTTAATAAAGCATTATGTTGACAGGAAGTATTAAGACGGGTTAGTACGACCTGTCTCTCATGCCAAGCCTTTCTTATGCTGTTTTCTCATTAAAAGTAGCTTAGAAACCACAGGTGAGTGTTCTGATTCCCTTGAGCAACTGTGGGTCATATTTAACAGGAATTGTCTGTTCTAGTTTCTGTCCTAGAAAATTTTGCACAATCCCACACTTTCCTTTCTACTCTCCCACCTTGGCTCTGTCAGTGAAATACTGTATTTTAGCTGGCATTGTTCTACTTGTAATCGATCTGGTCAAAAAGAACTTTGAGGTACTCCAGTCAAAAATTAAATTTGCACAAAAAAAATGGGCCTTAGAAAAAAAATGACCTGTGGTCTCTGCAGTGAACAGCACTTAGAGTTCGACCTTTAACATTTAAAGTGGATATTTCCTTTTGTCAAGTTCACTATGTAGTATAGTTGTGGGAATATCTCTGGCAATATCCAGGAGACATGGCAGACATGCTGGCAGCAGTTGTCATTGGGATGGAGAGGAGAGAGACCCTAGGATTATCTAACGGTTTGCAGAGACCCAGATGGCACCACAACCCCCCTATCCTGTCCCCTTGTGACTGACATTACCTAGCCAATTAGATTCCCTCTTCAGTTCTATCAAACCAAATCGCTTTCCCGCTCAGCAAGAGGGAGCCAATTAAATTTTTGTCACAGTGACAACTGTCCAGTTGATCATTCTGCACTTCTGCCAAGTCTGAAGCTCCATGCTGGCTCGTTGGCCTTTTCAGTCAACCAGTCAGTCTGTCCAGCATGGGTGGACTGACTGTTTTGACAGTTTTGTGAGTGACAGATACTTTCAGGAAATGAATGGAGATTTTTATCTGCCTGTCTTATTTTTGTTGCATCTGGTTTCACAAACCTTGTCACAGAGTTCTGACGTAACTCAGCAAACATGTTTTGCTCAAAGAAATTGCGATGCTTTATTTTACATACAAAATAACTGGCTTTTCAAAGAAATGCCTGGTAGTTAAATAAAAAAATCATTGGTAGCAACTCTGAAATATGCAAATGAAATACCTCCTGCATTTTCATAAGCACTTCATTATTGAATTCCATATGGAAATCAGTTTGGTTTGTCAGCAATTATCTATCAAACGGAGGTTAACTGATGAGTAAGTGAATATGTATCCCTTGTTATGAATACAAACTTGAAACCCTATTTTTTCTTCTGTCAAGGTTATGTTTCACTAAATCAGCTGTGTAAGCACTCATACACAGGATGTAGTCCATACTTCTTCTGTCATCAATTCCTTGTAAAGACACAATTAGCTTCTCAACATATAAAAGCATAAACAATGGTTGGGAATGAATATTGATTGATAAGTGTAAAACAGAAGTATTAGACATTTGAGCTGTTTCAGCTCAAAGGCCCGAGTGGTGTTTCGGTTTGGTATGTAAACAAATGGACTGCTTGTGATGGAGTCATCTTCAGAGTTGTTCACCGTAAGGGAAGTGATTTAGGTGTGTAAGCACAGAAAGATTAATGAATTAGTGATAATTAGGCGATCACTTGGGTTTTACAAATTTGAAGAAAAATTTGTGATGAAAGTCATACACTGCTTTAAACTTTTAAATGAAATGGGCAGTAAGGGAGCAGCCAATTTAGATTTAGACTAGTCATAAATTCTCTTTTGCTGACTTAATTTCTTTTTCCACAACCTACTTAACCCTATTGCTCTTCTCCCACCTTGTTTTTCTCTCTTGCCTCATCATCTTTTTCTTCTCTTTCAGTGTCCCAATGCCCACTGATAACTCTTAATTTTCTCACTTTCTGCCATCCTTCTCCTGTTGCTTTTGTTCATTCTTCATCTCTGTGTTCAAGCCTCACCACTCCCGTCATCCCTCGCCCCGTCATCCCTCGCCATCCCTTGTGTCTCCTCTGTTTTCTTTTAGCAGTGTGTTGAAGCCTTTGCTGTCTTTCTGTAGGGCTCGTTACAATAGACATGTTTGGGATTCCAGCTGGAATAGATGAAGAGGGCAGCAAGTCCTGTTTCCAGGGTGTCTGACTGTCCCCGTTGCCTGGCTGTGATGTCCACTATATTTGACATTAAAGTGTGCATGTGGTCACACTCATCCTCATTTTTTTGCCATTCTTTCTGTGTCTGACACTAGGATATGCATCAAGTCAGACAGGAAGCAGCAGCTGTGACCTTGAGAGGACAAAACTTAACAAGGTTGTGTTAATGTGAAGCACTCAACATTAAACCCAAGGACGCAGTGAAAATCACAGGGACCATTTTTAGGTCTTCAGAAAGAGGGTGGCTCTGCTTTATTTTGTAGCCTTAACCTCATTTTTGTGCTACAACATTTTCAATGTGTCTCAAATGTGATTGCTGTCATTATTAGAAAGGTTTCACCAGGAATTAGATTGTTGACTGTGATAATTATTATAATTTATTCACGTCGTCATGAGAGAATCAGGCTTTTAGTAGACACCAGCCGCAATTAGAGGCACAACTTTATTTTTTTATATCCTTTGGTGATGCATTTCTGTTTTCCTCTGCATCATAACATTTTGTACTTCCTCCTATATTACAACACTTTCAGCAGTTCAGGAAGCTTAGTGCTATCTCTTCACTGGACTTTTTTTTTTTTTTTTTTTGCAAAACATGTACAGGAAGGATTAGATATCATAGTTTAACAGGGAGAATGAATACATGAAGAACAGCAAGAAGGATTATAGGGTGACCCATACATGCATTTGTTTCAAAGAGGAACCTAGAGCAACAAAGCAGTGACATTGGCAAGGCCATGTGTTTTTTAAATATATGGTTTTATTCAAGACATGCAATCATTTGAATACTATTCAAAGCTAGAAAACAGACAATAACTTGCAGTCATACTTCAAGTTTTCAGTTTATATACACCAAAGTGGATGTTGTTTTAATGTGTGATTGTGATCTTGACTGTATTGTCAAGGTAGGGACATTATCGAATTACAGCCATCCAGCTTGAAGGAATAAGTTTAACTGTGGTCCCTATGGATACAGTGGCAAAGGAATGGGAAGAGGCCCAGTAGATGAAGACAGCAAGACAAAGACAGGAGAGAAACAAGGCCATGAAAAGCCAAGACAAGGAAACAGGGTGATGGGAAGCACATACCACTGGTCAGACTCTCACTGGCTTGTTTATACTTCTGTTCCCATGGGGGGGTTACAGAAAGGGGATGAGAAACTAGCGGAAGAGGATACTGTCAGCTTGTACATTTGTTTGTCGAAAAAGTAATGCAAAGTTTCCGAAATAATACTTTAGGTCAATATTATCTCTGGCCATTTTCACCCCTGAAAGTCTGACCAAAGCTTATGTTTTATATTTAGTACAACTGATGTGGTTAGTTTTGCTGTCACGCTCCATGATTTACCTCCTTAAACTTGACATTGAATGGTTTATAGGCGGTCATGTGCCTATTGGCCTGTTGTTAATTGAGCTCATTTTTAACTTCTTCTGTCTCTTTGTCTTTCCTCTTCCTTTATTTATTTGTGTCAATAGCCTCGTGCTACTTCCCGTAATGGATCAGAAAAAGTGTTTTCACACTGTAAATGAACCAGTGATTCAGTTTTGGTTAACCTGAAGACTGACTGTTTGGTCTACACTA
This sequence comes from Sphaeramia orbicularis, assembly GCF_902148855.1. Classification (NCBI taxonomy): domain Eukaryota; kingdom Metazoa; phylum Chordata; class Actinopteri; order Kurtiformes; family Apogonidae; genus Sphaeramia; species Sphaeramia orbicularis. Next base: position 27,928,654 of record NC_043971.1, on the reverse strand, counting down.
TTATCTGGGTGAGGTTTCACATCTGTAAGTTTTGTTCAGATAAAACTTAAAAAATCAGAAAGGCTGAACCAATCGAGGTAGGTGTGACAGCACCCTGTGCACAATATATTTTCATGTTTATTCATACCAACATTTGTATTTAGCTATGTTAATCATACATAGGATATGAGGTAATATTTCCTGTTGTTATTATTTGGCTAGATCTTATTTTTCCATGGGCTCATATAATTGTAATGGGTAGAATCTTCCCAGTGTGCTCTGAAGAGATGACTCCTCATGTTTTTGTTGGCCAGGTTTTGCTTGGTAATGTGTATGTTACAGTACAGGATGTTCACAAAATCATGCCACTAATAGGAGCTCATCCTCCAGATTTCTCTGTGTTCAGATTTCAGTGTCCCTCTCCTCTGCATACACTCTCTCCCCCATTATGTTTGGACAGTACAGCTCATAGGCTCCATCCCAAACACGTGGCCTGATGTGGTCCGCGTTTCTCTTTGTGTGTATGCCGATGCACTGCTTTCTGTCTGTGTGTGTGTGGGCATGTGCCTGGCTGCTCATGCTGACTGTAATGTAGCCTGTCATATATAGGCTAGCACTACTCCCTAACCTACCCAACCAATCAAGGCCAGGAGATAAGAGGAGAAGGCGCAGTGGCCCCAGGCTCTACATAAGGCTGCAGAGCCTATTGACAGCACTGATAACCCGGCTTATTGACTTGCTGTCTGGCTGACTTGCTGACTATCTGTCTGTGTTGCTGGCTGTTAAGATGGCTTTCTGGCTGCTTATCCCAAGTCTATTTGTCTATTTTAAGACTCAGGTCTGCTGTATCAGCAAGAAAATCCAGCGAAGTAATATCTGGGATCCCCATCCTTTTTATCATCACTATCAGCGTTAAGTCCTGATATTTATTAGCTGGCTTGTGAGGAGGTGTGGGTGGGTGGGTGGGTGGGTGGGGTGGTGGTGGTGGGGGGTCAGCTCAGTTAATTCCATGCTCATGTGTGAGAGGGGAATGGAACCATGGAAAGGGTTGAGTTGCATTGTGTTGTTATCATGCTCTTGTTGGTGTAGCCACCATATTACAATCTCACACGATGGTAGTGATGCAGAGTGTGACTGGATTGCACTTTTCCTGTTGTCTCCGTGTCTCTCTCCGTCATGTGTGCCTCATTCAGCACATTACCCTCCTCACTCTGATGGGATTACAGCCTCCACTGTGCTTTTTAATTAAGGGGTTAAATAGACCCCCTACTATGGTCCTTGAAAGGGGTTGCATGTGAGTGGTGGGGGATAATGGTGACATCATGTGACTGTTCATTTAGACCAGTATTAAAAGGCACACTGTGTCCTCCTGATTAGCGGGATTGTGTGTGTTAGGGTGGAGGCAGATCAAAAGACTAATTAACACATCCACAGCCAGTTGAAGGCAAATGCATAGGATGTACCATTTTGTATCAAAACACTATACGTTTGAGTGGAACTGTGGAAACTGTGTGGTTTGGTAATTAGGTGTTATTCAGCCCCAAGTCCCCTGTGAGTATCCACCAACCTCAACGTCCTTGAAGGAAATAAGAATCCTTCACATTTCAACTTTTTTTATTACAGGACAAATGAAAAGACAGATACTGAAATTAAAAAAACATATATATTGTTGGTGGTATTTCATAACTGTGTTTTTTTTGTACATTTAGAGAACATTGTGATACTGCTCCACAATCTGCACAGATGCAGACATGCACTCCCATGCATGACTTCACATGTACCACACACCACATGCATGCATACAAGCATGCAGAACCCTCCTCCCCCTATTTGGTGCATGTTGACCCTCATATATAGGTCACAGATTGTACATGCTTTGATAGATGTTTGTGCGGTATGATGGAAAAAACGCTGCCTTGCACAATGCTCAAAGTGTTAAAGTCAGTGGAAGGATCACTTGATGTATATTTGATACAATAATCAGTCCATCTTGGATTATACGTGAAAGCTACTCATGTGTAATTGTCTTTTGTTAATAACAGACATCAAGCAGTACAAATAATTGAATTGTAATCTCAGCCTTTGCCATTATGTAATAGAAAAAGACTGTGTATCGTGATACTTTGGATTCTGTGACACTAAGAAGAGAGACTTACTGTATAAATCATGGAAAATTAAAGTTGCTATATTTTGTTGAGGGTTTTAAGTTTTTGTATTTATAATGCCAGCTCTCATTGACATGACATAACCTTCCTTAACTAGCAGATGCGTGTTAAAAAATTTGTGGTGGCACGTTTTTGTTCTGTCAAAGCTTCTGCAAGCTGGCAAATCCATATCAGGGGCTCTGTCATCAGCCCTGTTTGGGAAATACAGGAATTTCCCTGAGGGATGAGTGGATATCTCAGCAAGACTACAGGTCCTACATAAAACTCCTACGTCTCTCATATAGCTCATATTTTGTCAGCTTAAGATGAACTGCATGGGATAGTAATTAGGTGATCAGTCGTGTGCATACAATGTTGTGTGAGATTGCAAGGAATTACAAGAATTCCTCGCAGACAGAGGAACTCGTATCAAAAAACCTTTTGTCATTTTGTATTAGTCTGTCACTTCAATAATCTTGTTAGTGTTTGAGAAGGTATTTGGGTTTCTAAAGGTAGTTCCTACAGATATGCATATGCTGGTTTGAATTATGTTAAAAGTGGCTGAGGAAGTGGCACTGTGGGGGTATGTGGAATGTCTGTGAACCTCGCTAAAACATGTTGACACCCGTGATAACATCACTTGTCATGCATGCGCCTTCAAAGCCCTTTGGCAAAAACACTTAAATGCATAGCCTTTCTAAGAAACATTCAGAGGAATACTTTATTGTGTTTTGTTGAGACAATTTATAGTAGAAATGTTTTAAAATCAATGAAATGCACAATGTTGAGTTTTTCCTTAAATTAAAGAATGACCATTGTTATGCTGATATAAAAAACAAACAAAACAGGGTAATCATACACAATATATGCTGTAGAGAATT
>NC_043971.1:27570650-27603150 GCF_902148855.1 Sphaeramia orbicularis | reverse complement strand
TACTAACTCAGATCATAGCTTTTTAGGATGAACAAATAAATGCAAACCTTGCATGTTTTTCCTATTTATTTGTAAATTTAGAACTGTGATAAAGTAGTGTGTTGGGTGTGTGATAAGTGCTCTAAACAATCTGACCACCTGGATCATAAACAAACCGATAAACCTTTAAGTAAAAGAAAACCCACATTTGTCATATTTACTGCAAGCAGTGTAAAAATATAAAATAACCAATAGTGATCTGATGAAGATTTTTGGAAATGTTTTGAAATCCACTGAAATTTGCCTCAGGAAAGAAATAGCAGCCTTAAAAGTGTTGAACCTGTCATGAACTGAATTTCGTGATAATCACATTTTCGTCAAAGCAGCTGCTGGCATTTTTATGAAATGTCACATGTCGTTTCTAAGTTTTGAACATGCAGCTGTTAATATCAGAAAGGTTAAAAATGGGATGTCACATTTGATTAAAGCTGGTGAAACATGTACAAAATGATAGAGAAGAGAAAATAAGAAATGGAAAGAAACGCTTGGGGCATTTGCACGTAAAGCCTCTTCCTTTCATCAGACATCCCTGGAAAACATTTCCTCTTACAGTGGGAGCCATTATAGAGCAGGGCTGTGGTAGAAACTGTTAGATCAGTGAGAAGTCTGCTAATGGGCTGAAGCTTAACAACATGACTGAAAGCACGGCTACTTTCAAACCTGCAGAGACTGTGGAGGCACCGTCACATCCAAACTACCATCCATTAGCAGCAGGCAGGACTCACTCCTCCAAAACTGTGACGTCTGAGGTGCAACACATTCTGATAAATAAATGCATTCTTATTAGTGCAATGGTTATCTGAAAACACTTATCATGACCTTCTATTATTATTGAAGGATTTGGTAGACATGGATAGTACTTCTTTTGCACAATTTTTCTATAAATCCAACAGAAGGCAGCTGTTAATATTAGATACAATTGTAAATATGTTTCCCTAATATGCACAGTATTAGTGTTCATGCATACAAATACAGTTGCAGAAAAAATTATTAGACCATCAAAAGTCATCGAAAACAATGGTTATGCAATCAAGTACTAACTCCTGTGTGTATCATGTGACTAAAACAGACAGAACAGAAAACATCGAATGCCTAAAAGCACTGTTTTTGGCAGTTATTGATGTAAGATCAACAAAACATGGAAAATGGCTAGATATCAGCTCTGAAATTAAACTCTTATGAGCTATTTTTGTTGTTATCATTATATTTGTCCAAATAAATGTGCCTTTAGTTGTACCAGGCATTAAAACTTGGTCCATTGGTTGGTAAAAGTTGGCAACTTGGTCTAAGTGTTGTGGACTGCTGATTCAAGCATCCATGCTCAATTTGTAGTAGTAGTATTAACTGTCATGGACATTTGTTCTGGTTGTTGGTGGTTGTGCCAGCACCAGCTGATCTACTTTTTGGTAGTTCTGGTTCAGTCATCTGTGCATCAGCTGCATCCATGGGTCCCCCCATCCCTCTTCCCCAGTCTCTCTATCTCTCCCTCTCTCTTTCTCTCCTCCTTTACCCTCTATCTCTAACCCCAACTGGTCAAAGCAGACATCCATCCTCCAGGAGTCAGGGTCTGCTCGAGGTTTCTGTCTGTTAAAAGGAAGTTTTTCCTCCCCACTGTCACCAGTCACAAGTTTTTGCTCCTGGAGGATTCTGCTGGGTTTCTGTAAATTGGCTTGAGCATCTGGTTCCAACCGGCTCTATATGTAAAGTGTCATGAGATGACTTTTGTTATGATTTGGCGCTATATAAATAATATTTGATTTGAAAATGAACAAGAAACTGAAGAAAATAAGGGTGGTCTATTAATTTTTTCCACGATTGTATAAAACCTAAATAAAAATTGTTGACTGATTATGTTAATGTTCTTTACCGCTGATGCTAATATTGATACTTGTGTTCACGATGAATCAGTAAAACAAATTTAGAATTCATGGTTGCATGTGAATGTGTGTCTCGATGAATTTCACTTGATATTGCAACCCTTCTGCAACTATTCCTCTGCATTCATGAGGGAATTTGTTCTTCATATTAAAACTGTGTGCTGTGTCATTTATGGGTGTGATGGAGGTGGGTGTGGAGAAAGAGAAATGAAACACTGTCACAGATTTTATCACTGGTGAGGACCATACCAAGACCTCCAATAGAGGGCTTCTGTGTTCATACTGTTGTCTAGGTGCTCACCAATACATTTGTATGTCACCACTACCTCAGCAGCCATCCAAAAAATGTTGAATGGATGAGAAGGTTTAGACTTTTGGAAATCCACCATGACTTTGGAACAGTTTTTGTGGCTCCAGTCACAGAAGGCTTTGATCAAGACAAAGATCCAACCGAAGCCTTTTGTGACCTTGCAGCCCTCCTTCAAGAACACTTCCCCCAAAATACTTTCATATGGTAGATTTAGATCCTGTAGAGCAGGGGTGTCAAACATGAGGCCCATGGGCCAAAACAGGCCTGCCAAAGGTTCCAAACCGGGATGAATTGCAAAGTGCAACAAGAAAAGTACTCGGAGAGCGCAGACCTCCGCCAAGACAGCTCTGCCCCCCTGATCACTACCAAAATTTAATCATTTCTTCCTTCTGCCAGTATCAACATTTCCTGAAAATTTCAGGAAAATCCGTCCATAACTTTTTGAGTGATCTTGCTAACAAACAAACATGCAAACACGTACGCATGCACGCAAACACACAAAGCAAAGTGATCACAATACCGTCTGGCAGAGGTAACAATGTTTTGCCTCAGTTTATCATTTACATACATGTATTACAATTTACAGATTGCAGTAGAGCTACAAAGACACAAAACATTTAGTAATAAGCACAATATTGTTACAATTCCACTTATATTTCATTTAGTTCATATTTGTTCAGGTTATTGCCATTTTTGTGAAAGGATAGTTTGTACATGTAAACATATTCATATAATTTTACTTTTTTAAAACTAAAACAAGAAAAGCACTTGGAGACCACAGACCTCCGCCAAGACAGATCTGTACCCCCCCCCCCGATCACCACCAAAATTTAATAATTTCTTCCTTGTGCCAGTATCAACATTTCCTGAAAATTTCATGAAAATCCGTCCATACCTTTTTGAGTTATCCTGCTAACAAACAAACACACAAACACACAAAGCAAAGGGATCACAATACCTTCTGGTGGAGGTAAAAATGACACTGAAGATATTTACAGTCAAGGGTGTGGAACTCATTTTAGTTCAGGGGCCACATTAAGTAAAATAATAGCATAATGACATATACATAATAACTCTAATTTTCTTCTTGGTTAAATGTGGAGACAAAAAAAAATAGATTACATCATGCCTATAAATAATACTCCAAAGGGTTTGTCTCCTTTCTGTATCTACCTGGCCCACTTTCATAGACTTACTCAGAAATAGCTGAATTTTTGATTCCTAGAAGGATCCATCTTATGAGCTATATGCGGATATTCTACAACTATCTAAACCTCCAGATGCAGCTACAGCTGCAGCTGAACTCACCACTATTTACACATAAAATATATCAAGCTTTAGAATTTACAAAGAGGGCAAGATGTTCAATATTAAGGCAAACTGAGAAGGTTTAAAAATTATACAAAGCATGCAGAAGTAAATGAAACATCAAACTACTCACCTAAACATGTCTGATTGACAAATGTTTGTTGTTATCATGATCATAAGTATTTGTTGCTTTAGTGGAACTCCTTTCCACTTGAGTAAATCATGTCGCCATTAATACAAAAGAGTTTCATACTGAGCATTACAGACATTATCACGCTAAAAGGGATCAATTTTGGATTTTGGAGATGCTTGATATTGCTGTTTTGTTTCAGCAACTGAGTAATACATCACTGAACATGGTCTAAAATGATTTTCTGGACATAGTTATACACATGACTGAGCCAGACACACCTATTTTTGAAAATCAATCTAAAGTGGGCAAAACAGATAAGATACCAGAATATGTCCTTTTCTCTTTGTTAAATTTTGAAAATATTTACATGAGCAAACTACCCTTTAAAGATGAAATATGAAAAACCTGAACAAATATGAACAATGTGAAATGTCTAAAGAAAATTAAGTGCAATTTTATTTTAACAACATAATGCCCCTTACTAAATGTTTTATGCCTTTGTAGATCTGATCCGTAATGCACATGTATAAATGTTAAGTTGAGGCATAATATTGATGCACTTATCTGTCTTTACAAATTAAATTTCTTTCAGGTTATTCATGTTGTTTTTTGTTTGTATAGTTTGTAAATGTAAAGATTTTTGTAATTTAATGTTATTTTTTACACTAAAAAGAAGAGAAAAAAATTGGATTTGTCATTATTTATAGGTTACTATGCTATCATTTTACTGGTTCAGCCCACTTGAGATCCAGTTGAGCTGAATGTGGCCCCTGAAAGAAGATGAGTTTGACTTCCCTGCTGTATTGCATCCACTGTCAGTCTTTGGTGGTGGGTCGCTGTCCATGGTGCTGAACTTCTTGTAACGCATCATCATTCCCTTAAAATGTCACACACTTCTGTTTACAATCAGAAAGCAACCTAAAGAACCTTAAAGTGACCCAAAGAGGGATAAGCAAATAGAGAAGAGCCTTCCACTGGATAATTACTGGAGTGAACAACATTTTTCAGCTGCAAGTTCTTTAACCCAAACTGACGCAGTGAGTATCTTCTTGTTTCTTAAGTAACCATCTGTTTACCAGAGAGCATAAATACTGGACTGTGTTTCAGTGGATAAAGGTCATGTGGTCCAATGAGTCTAGATTGACAATGTTCCAGACTGATGGATACATCAGAGTGAGAAGTGGATGAAGTGATTACCCATAATATCTAGTGCCTACAGTACAAGTCTGTTCAGCAATGTTATGTGTTTCCATAAAATGAGCTCAGCTGACAATCCGAATATACTGAATGACCAGGTCTGAACATCTACTTCCCTGATGACACAGACATGTTCCAAGCAGACAATGCCAGGATCCATCAGGCTCAAACTGTGAAAGAGTGGTTCAAGGAGCATGAGAGCTCATTTTCACACATGGACTGACCACCTCAGAGTCCAGACCTAGACATGCTGTGGAAGATTTTACGCGGTGGTAATACTCTTCCATCACTGGTGTAAGATATGTGCCCAAAATTAATTCAACTATGGACAGAAATACGGATAAATGGTGTTGAAATCGAACAAGTTCATGAACATAAATTCTTGGGAACCATTATAGACAATAAACTCAGCTGGAAACCACATATAGATAATATAAAAACAAAAGTCTCAAAAACCATTCCAATACTACATAAAATGAAGTACACACTGAACAAAAACTCCCTGTACATACTGTACTGCTCCCCCATATTTCCATACTTAACATATTGTGTGGAGGTATGGGGAAACACATACAAAACAATCATCAAACCAATATTCACCCTGCAAAAGAAAGCCATTAGAATTATGCATCAGAAGGATTACTTTGCACCAACCAGTCCACTTTTCATCAGTACAAATATTCTGAAATTAGAAGATCTGGTTAACCTCAACGCTGCTGTATTCATCTATAAGGCACACAACAACCTACTTCCACCCTGCATACAGGAGCTGTTCTCAGTCAGAGAGTCCCAGTACAACCTTAGAGGGACCTGTATGTTCAAGAAATCAAAGGCAAGGACCAACACAAAAGGCAAATGCATATCTGTAATTGGAGTAAAACTATGGAATAACCTTGATAAAGAATTAAAAACATACACATCAGACAACACTTTTAAAAGGATATTTAAAACTAAGGTATTCAATAAATATAAAATATTATAGGATAAATTAAGCCAATTGTCAGTATCAATCTAAGATTTTGCTTAGATTATATTATTTGTTTTATTTATACTATTGTTTAAAACTGCACCATTTTGTTATCTTGTTTGGTTTCGGCAACCTTCCTTCTTGTAAATAGGGTAAGCATAAATAAGCTGTTGCTTCAGCCTATGCCTATTCACCCATGTTTAATATAGGAATCCAAACTGTATTTATGTATATGTCATGTTCTGTTAAATGGACGAATAAATTGCTACTACTAAAGTAAGTGTTGGGGTGTTTAGTATTACATACATAACCACTGTGTGGCATAAATGATGCCACAGTGAATGCAGCCCATACTGAAAGTCAAAGGCAGTCTGACTAAATACTATATGTTAGCTTTTTTTTTTTTTTGGCCAGGAAGGTTTCTTTTCTTTTTTTTTTTTTTGTAAAATTCTTTCTGTGCACCAGTCACAAAATGACTACTGGATGGGAAACAACAGATTAACTTAAACATGTTTGTCAACTAAAGGCAAGTCTCCCACTAAGTGTGAAAAATCAGACTTTTTATAGTCTTATATGTAAAGGGATAGTGTTAAAATACACATTAGGATGTGTTTTTTCTGGGAGAATACATCAGGCCAGGGGATCTCAAACATGCTTGATTAATTCCCGCAAGTATCCTTTCAATCAAAAGAGCAAGAATTGATATGAAAAGGGGGAGTTTTAGGGTGAATTTAGTGTTTCCATGTCAATGTTGTGAACTGTAATGTCAGTCAGCTGACACCCATGAGGAAGAAGAGACAGTCATTTTCTGCTTATCTCTTCAGCTTAAGTCAACATGTTCCCACATCCATCTTCATTCAGAGTGTGCAGTTTACTGGGACAGCAGCTCATCACCATTTGTGTGCTCATGAAAGATGATCACCCCCCCCCCCCAAATAATTTTTTTTTTTTTTTAAACCCAGATATTGGTAGGAGGATAAGAATTATACAGTATATAAAAAATATAGATAAACAATAGGCCATCATTTTTGTGTTTCATTGCCAAACAATCAGCCAGACAAAATGACTCGGGTTTGAAAAATAGAGCAACATCTTTTATTTGGTGAGTGGTGGACATCACTATACACGCTAAAGGCAGGTCTATGCACAGTTATAACTTCTTTGCTCTACATATTGAGTAGTATAAAGTGATTATATGCATCTGTGTCGATTCAAAATGTATGTGTCTTCCTCTTCATCTCCTTTTGATGTCTTTCCATCCTTAGTCATTAAATGAGTATGTGTGGATTCTCCAGAACCAGCATTAGGATCATGATTGCACCACTGAGAGTTGATGGATCAGTGATGTAAACCCAGTTTAACAGCTCAGTGTTCAACAATGTAATTTTTTTTATATGTATTTATCCAGTTTTATCCAACTGTCAGCCCATGGATGTACAGAAAATATGACAACAGGTTGCTTTGTTTTGCTTAAATTTCATAAAACAGTGATCACACTGGAAACTAATACAACTTGAGCATTTATTACACAATCTGTCAAAAGTTAGTGGAAGCATCAGTTTGAGAAAATTAACAATTCAATCCATTCATTTAAGGTTGATCAGACTTTGAAGGAACAGATCCAGAGGACATGATTTGACTGTTATTTAAGAGTTTTTCCCTTTTACATTCAACAGTGCAAATGTTTCTCATAAAGTTCAAGAATCCTTTGTTGGGGTAAGTGACAGTTTATCTGAATTTAGTAAGACAAATCGAAAGCAAAATATCAAAATGTTTCACTTAAAGCTATAAAGAGGCATTAGATCCACTGAAAATCAATGGAAAATGTACTAAAATTGATGCATTAATATTCAGGAGTTTGGTTTTTGGATCAGAAAGTCTACAGGACAAACTTACCCTTAATTTCCACTTAACTGTGGTTTCATTAAAAGTGAAAAAAAAAAGTCTATTTAATGTCAACAGAACAACATTGGTCTTTCTGCAGGAATGTCTAATACTATATATTCAAAAAACGGTACATATAGTTGTTTTAGTTGACTATTATTTACTGTCAGAACTCCACACATCTTCAAAAGCTGATTACCCAAAATACACATGGACACACACATGTTGCTCAGTGTGGACTGCAGAGTCTTTGTGATTAGTATTGTGTATATATATTTATATATACAGTGTAAACATGTACCGAGTGGGTGGATAGATAGATAACCACATTGGCGAACACATTGTTGGTTGATCTGACTTTCGGATGTCCTTTGGATTAATATTGTGTTGTTTTTTTTGGAATGGGGTGGTTTCATGAGGATGACTTGAGGTATTCACACATGCACAGGCCCTCCTCAAAGTGGCTGCAGAAAAACATAAAAGGAAAAGAAGAGTTGAAAATAGAATGACAAGAAATTTAGCTACTATGTACTTCGACACTATTAATCTGATGAATAAAATGTGTGCATGCATGTACCGTACAGTGTTTCACTATGAAGAGTTTAGAGAATGAGGACATTTTGGTTGGTCTTGACTCTTTTTAAAGGATTCAGGTGAAGTTCTAGTTCATAGTTAAATTGAAGACCCTGGTGCTGAAAGTACTGAAATCACATTTTTGGACAATTCAAGTTGAGCATACAAACATGGTGTATTTGTTTAGTTAAGTCCACCCTATAAATATTTTTAACAGACATTTTTTTGTGACTTCAGCACTTTTAGCACCAGGGTCTTCAAGGCTAGTGTGTGTGTTCATGTGTGTGTACGTACCAGCTGAAAGTTGTTTATGAGATGGTCTACATTGATGTCGTCGTAGCTCTCCTGGAAAGTGTTTGGCTCATTCCTGGACTCATCTGAGTCGCTGGTTCCAGGATCTTCTAGGCTGTTTTTTGTATACAGGTGAATAATTAACGTTGCAGTTGAGGGTGCATTAATGAAAACAGTAAAACACAGCTGTTTGAAGTGCATTTTGAAGTATCTGATGGAAAGTTTCAGTAATATATCTTTGGAATCACACTGTCCTAAATGCTGTTATGAGAGTTTTAAGCTACTTCTCACAAAAGGGAGTTTTAGTTAAAAAATTAAAAGGTGAGAAGGAGACGCCCCTACCTTCTCTTTCCTGTTAAGACTGAGTTCAAGTATTTCTTGACAGCCATCTGTTTACGGAAGCGGCTGTAGTTGTCTGTGAAGATGGCGTCTGTGTGGCGCTTCACTGGCTCTTCCATAAGCTCATCACTGAACAGGGTGGAGAAATCATGGGGAAAAAAAAGGAAACAAAGGGGAAAAAAAATTGAATCAATGGATGTCAGTCTTTTTGGTCCCATGTGTCTATATGCATTTGTATCCCTCCTGGCAGTATAACAATGGAGCAGTAATGGCATAAATTAACCTTTAAAATGATTCGTCCTTTACAAAATTACATCATCAGGCAAGTCAGATTGCATCACAGCAAATGTCAGCAGGTCCTCTGTTGTCCAAAAATAAAAGTTTAGCTTGTATTAAGTAATATGACAAAACACATTACAATTTTAGATTCTTCCAAGCATCCTTCATGGTGTTGAAAAGTGTGAAATATGTTACAAAGGAATAAATAAATGAAAATGAAACAAGCAACTGATGTGTGAATATACTATTTACACCTAGATAATGAGAAATATTTACTCTCTTGGAGTCATTTTTAGATGAACTGCTGATAAGAAAACTTCTGAAAGATGATGCTTAAATTTAATAAACAAATTTCTTGGAGCAAAAACCACTTATGTTCTTGCAACAAATGAAAACGACACACTGGGAATTGTTTCTGGGATTTGTCTTTATAATTTAAGACGACTTTTTCTACCTGGACTTGGTTATTATTATTATTATTATTATTATTATTATTATTATTATTATTATTATTATCTATTGCAGTAACTAATAGTGTCTTTTTCAGTGACAAGAGATTCGTGAATCTGCATTCCTTATAATCCATGAAGTACAGCATTTTTTCAGTTTTACTAAAACATAAGCTATTCCACTCAAATTCTTTATAGCGATGGACAAACGTGTTATTTACCGGGTTCAGTTCCGTTTTTAAAACCATGGCTTCAGATTGAAATCTTCTGTTGTTATTCAATAAGAGTTAAAGGCTCAGTCTTGAACTGATTTTTAGAAGAGCGCGAATAGCTAAACTTGACGAAGAATCAGAAGCCAGATCCATCGTCCTCTGCCTACAACTCGACGCTCTCCAGGACTCTGTGGACTAAAAGCTCACCTACCTGACCCGCTTCCCGATCAGAGACTCCAGGTACCTCCGAGCTGATAGCTGACCCAGGAGTTTACTGTATCCGCTGGTGAACAGACCGTCTGCGTGTCTCGTCGCTCTGCACATCATCACATTACAAAAAAACATTATCATGCGCTCACATCTGCCTGGCACATGAAAATGACAGATGTACAGACATGCAGGCGAACTGGCTTTTTCTATCTGGCTGCTGATCATGCAGAGGTTTTACTTTTATGTTTCTGCATAATGACTGCATGCAACAGGGGCATCGTGCTTAACCAATCAAAAGAGAGAGTTTTGCGATTTTTTTTTTTCCTGATTTTGAAAATTCAGAGAAATCGACATGCAGGCTGCGAGTATTTAGAGAATTTATGAGGAATACTGTGCACGAAACAAATTAAAGGTCAGATTGTTTGTGAGGGTTCTGTGAGCATGACCGGAAAAATCATAATGTACTTCACATTCTGACATGTCCATTCACAGTTTCTTATCCCCCTCATCTAAACTACAGCCAATAATGAAAAGCATCCCTGACACCAGCACATATAAAGACTATTCGTCAACAGGTACAGTCTTGCATGTCTGTTTCCCTTCTGAGCAGCTTGAAGCAGATTGACTCCAGGTTTCTTCTCACCTCATAGATGTGTATGGCAGACTCAGAGTCCGGGAGTACAACACACTGCACAGGGCTATTAGAAGAAGCAGCTGAGGGCCGGACCGTTGTGACATCGCTTTACACCTGAGAATGATGAAAGCGCCCAGTTATCCCCCATTCATCCAAAATACAACGAGTATACCTTGTCTACAAATGAACGAAAAAATATTCTGCCCTCAGTGACTCAATAAATTACAAATTGCCAGTAATTGGCCAAAATGATGCAGAGTGACGGATATTCAATTGATCTACACTGATCTGAGCAAAGATATCCGGTAGCAGTAACTCTGACAAAGAGGGAAAACGAATCCCATGCGTAATTACGCACAGCTCGGACATGTGAAAACTAAACATCTTACACAGCGGGGAAACTGCAAAACATTACAAATCACCTGCAAACCTTTTAATTAAATGTTTCTAAAGAAAATGTACTTCGAGGAAATGCTGAATTTGATGCGCTGACAGGTATCCAAATGCGTCTGGAGTGCGCAAAAGGAGCAAAAACGCAAACTCAACATGATCGAAAGAGTCCTTCCGTCTTATAAATATTCTAACGATATTTTTATGCAAACAAAAAACAATCTTACATGTGATTTAGTCAAAGTTGTCTTCTTTATTGTTGCTCTGTCGCCGCTCTCCAAGGTCCTGAAGTCGAGCTGCTGGTGTATCTCCACTCTGTTGATAGTTCTTGACTCTTTTCCTCTTCCACTCTTTCTGTTCGCCCTCAGCTCTGCTCCCGTTTTATACACCTGGATTTTTCTCATGGTTGCAGGAGGGGACTTCAGATTCGATCAGGGGCCCGAGACGTCAGTCGGCTGCTGCTTCCGTCATTGGTATTGCTCATGGTCGGAACCAAGCAGGCCTATGGTGGAATTAGTGCATTTTTTTTTTCTTTTGCTTCTAATTAATCGGGGGAATAACTAACTTACATGCTATGGGCTGATGCTGTTGACTCATCGGATCATTTTGTCTGAGCTCGTCCCCCATCTCAGCTGCTAGATGAAGGCATAAATGGAGAAAGTGGAAGATGGAAGAATCAAAATGGAAAAGAGCATGAAGAAAATTCGAATTAGAAGGCAAAGAAAAATAAATAAAATCGCCCAACTCCTCATAATTAATCACCAACCAGTTATTAATACAGAAAAACGTGACTTTTTGCTCGTTTTGGGAGGTGAAGATACCGTATTTAAATGTGTCAAATTATGTGCAGATATTTACAGACTGATATAAATCAACTTGCTTATCAAAATATCAGTATCATCTTCAATAATATCAGGATATTACTGAGTTGGAGAGAAAATTATACCCCAAAAACTAAGAATCTCTGCCTTTTCATGGTCGCTTTACCATGAATATATTTCTTTTAGGTATTAATTACTTTGACTCAGAATTTTAGGAGTTATTCAGTTTGAAATTTTCTTTGAGAAAGTGATATTGGCTATTAACCCAGAAGGACCAAATGTGACTTCTGTGGCAGTTCCCAAATTATTTTTTTTTGTCTAACCTTTCCTATGTGATTTATCACCATTTATCATAATATTGACCTCTGAAGTTTGCATTTTTTCCAGTGTAAATCATCTATTTTCTTATGTTTAATTCACTGATCATGTAAATGTCCATAAAAGCCAAAGTCAAAGGGTATTATACCAACACAGAAAAAACTGAAGAAAAAGTGACTTTTTCAGTCCAATCTCTCATTAACTGAACATAAATCCAGTGTCTCTATCCACTATCATTAATCCAACTCCATGGGTTTTACTGCTGAATCAATGTTATAGAAGATGACTGTGTTTCCATGTTCACAACAGAGCCTCTGAATGTCCAAATGGGTCATATCTGATGACCATGAAAAGATGACAAACTGCATTTTACACCAATTATTTACATGCATTGACAGGATTAGTGGATCAACAGTTTAGCTCAGCAGATGCTTTTGGTTGACGGTGGATGTTTGAGTCTTTATGGGTTAAATTGTCTTTTTCCGATACAAACTCTCTAATAGCTTTTATTTACAGATACTATGTTCGCATTCTTACAGGGAGGGGAGATGTTACCGTTAAGATGGTGATGTGGTTTTCATGCTTTTCAATGGCCTTGGAGAATCATACATGCTGCCAAACTAGTAGCACTATGTGACAATAATTTTACATCAACCTAACATTATTAGATCTGTGTTTTCTTTCTGCACATTCCAGTTTGATCTTCACTTGAGGATGCTTCTGAAAAGTGAAGCTGCAAAATTTTGGTGAAAGTGCTGTAAAAACCTTTAGTGTCTCATAAAAGAAAGGAAATATGTGTTTCTGAGTACGTTTTAGCTCTGTGTGTCTTTTCAATCTTGTGGATGGTCTTGTTACAACTTAATTCCCCCCAAATATCGTCAAAACCCTGCTGCAGCTGTCAACATTAACCAAAGATGCTCTGATGGCTGAATGAAAACTTTCATCTTGTAAACAACAACTTTAAATGAGGACACTACATATTTTAGAGGGTGTTTGTGTGATGCTGATGTTGTGTTCCACTATTAGTGAGGGTTGAGTTTTAACAAAAAATGACACAAGAACAAACTGGGTCTGAATCCACCCACAGTGTCAATATACAGTGACATTACTTCATTAGGGGCAAACATAAGCAACATAGAAGTGTTATTATCACTGCAGCCTCTAACACAAACATTATCTGAAGTCTCAGCTTCTGAAACTACATGTTTATCTCACAGCCAGTGAAGATATTAGTATTGTTTTTTTTTTTTTTTTTTTTTTTTTTTTTTTTTTACAAGCTTTCCAATTCCAGTGAAATGTCACAAGTCATAAAGAAACCATGTTTAAGTAATAATGTAATAATGAGAGTACAAAAAGACAGTAAATTTAGGTTTTAGCCCCAAATACCCAAGTTTGATTTTGATTAGCAAAGTCTTCTAAGAAATGCAAGTACAAACATAATGACTTTCAGTGAAAAAATGCTTTGATGGAAAATGTTACTGTGCACCGTTTAAAATAAGAATATGAGTAAATTATAAGCCACAATATTCAGAAAATTTTGTGCTTTATCTCTTTATCTCTTGTAACTTTATTCCCCAACAATGCCATCAAAACCCGGCTGCTGTTAACTGTTAATATCAACCAAAGACACACTGATGACTATGTGAAAGTATTCACATCTTGTAGACCGTAACTTCAAATGGGGTCACTACAGATTTCAGAGGGCGTTTGCATGATACTGATACTGTTTTCTATTTTTAGGGTGGGTTGAGTGATAACAAAAAATGACACAGGAACGAGGTGGTTCTGAATCCACCCACATTGTCCCTGCTGGCTCTGATTTGCTGTGCTGGAATGACACACTGAATTAACTATGACGTAGGCCCGCGCCTCATTTGTCCATCCAACCATCCAACCATCCCTATGAATGAGACTGAACTATTTAGCCAGTATCACTGGAGAAAAAATGACTGGCTTTTGACAATACTTAAAGGCAGATAGATAGAAGAGACAGACTGTAGAGCAGTGTTTTTCAACCTTGTGATCGGGACCTCACGTGGGGTCGCCTGGAAATTAAATGGGGTTGCCTGAAATTTCTTTGTAATTGATAAAAAATAAAATTAAAAACTTACTATTAAAAAATAGATGGTGAGTTGAGAGACAACCACGATAAATAAAAGACATGACAAACTGTAAGCTGAAACTGGAGCACTGTGGTACTGTTTATGTTTCACATGTTCATTGTGGTCAGTTTCAGATGCTGCAGCTCTTTCATAATTCATAGTTTGAGTTGCTGTTTGTTCAGTATTAATTGTCAGCCTTGTAAATCCAAGCTGGACTGACTGTACATATCCTGACCAAGGAAAAAATAAAATTCTCACTTTGTGCAGCAATCTCAGCCTGACTTTTCTGCCCCCATCCATAATAATATACATTATATAAACTAAATGTCATCTAAAATTTGCAACATAGTATAGCAAACTATTACATGATCAAAACAAATTAATTTTAGCAAAAAAAAAAGTTTGTTTTGAATGTCTGGGGTCGCCAGAAGTTTGTGATGTTAAAATGGGATCATAAGCCAAAATAGGTCAGGAACCACTGGTGTAGAGTTTCTGTATATGATGGAGATAATTCAACATTCACAGCTGTGAATTATAGAATAATGACATAAAAATACTTTTGACAAAGTTGTTGCAAAACTCAAATTACAGATCCTTCAGTAGTAATATGCTCAGGAGGATAGAGTATGTAAATAGTAGCTGCTATGTTTTCATTTTAATGATTTTTATTGGTTTTTGCTGGATAATTAGATAAGGAATTGTTTTGACATTTTTCTTATTTTCATTTTGTAAATAAACAGAATGCAGCTTTTATTGGACAAAACTTGGTCTCTCTTCTTCTCTCGGGCTGTTGATCATACTATGTTGAGTCTTTGCTTCTGTGTGGGTTTGTTGTGCATGTTATAATCCTATGTGGGATGGACTGTTTCAATGGTATGACTTAAAAATACAGAGAAACAAGAAATCATGAATTGATATAGTTTCCTACATAACCATATCAGGATTTAACAAAATTCATGCTTTTTAACCCACAGGATCTTTTGTGAATTACAATGATATTCAAATCACTGATCTGCAGTCATTTTCTTCAAAGTAAAGCAGTAAGAGGTTTACAATTTTGCAATAATAATTCATTTAGTGTATATTTATACAGCCTCTGTCCACTTTGTTTCACTGTTTTGAACCCTTTTACAAAGTGTCCATAGCTGCACTTGGACATCATCTGACAAACCACATGATAAGTGGAGCTAGAGTTTTGGCTATTTTGTCTCCTGTTAATGGAAAAAAGGGGAATAAAAAAGGTAAAACATTTAGAAACATCAACCACAGATAGTTGTGGTATGATATACAGTTTTTTAGGTGGGTGCAAGTGTTTTCCATTAATTTTGGTCTTGAAGCCTTACTTTTCATCCACTTATTTCATCTTGATAAAAACATCTCTGGCCTTCCCAGGTCTTTAATATCTCATCCAAGTCAGCAGATGACCCCTCCTCCTCGCCGCTAAACCATGATGGCACCATCTAAACTATAATGTGATCAGTCCAGAGAGAAAGTAGATTACGCTGAAGTCCAAGGGAGAAGGAGCTGGTCTAATTGACAGCAGTGATCGGAGACAGATCCCCTCAGGAAGAGGAAGCTGATGGAGGAAACATCAGCGTTATTATGTTGATGTTGATGGAATGTACTGAAGAAGACGTTCCTATAGATGAGAAACAGGCCAGGTCACTGCTGGACACCAGATGACACCCAGAATTAAAGAGCAAACTAAGAACAACAATACATGATGATTATCAACAGTCCTGAAACCACACCTGCTAAGTACTTCTACTGATAACTATCCGACTGCTGACACCCACTTACAACTATCAACTGTTAGTCTTACATTTCATACATTTGCTGCTTCAAGTAATTACTCTGGGTTGCATAAAATACCACAGTAAAACACTGAATACTGAATGACATCTACTGTTTTTACCTCCTCTGGGTACATCTATACAAACAGCACTTGTCATTATCTGCAGCTGCAGCAAAGTACGGTACGGCATGGTATGGTATGGTATGGTATGGCATGGTATGGTATGGTATGATTTTATTTTAACAGGGACAGTGTAAGACAATACATTGACCTATGGACGGAGTCAGAAGGAAAGATGTCGGTGCCAGGTTATAGCGGAAGCTAATTTCCACCTGTAGTCCCTGGACAGGTTGATGTTATTCAATTTAACCCATAAGGACCCAGTGGGACTTTTGTGTCAGTTCCCAAATGAAATTTTCTCTTTATTTAACCTTTCCTAAGAGATTTATCACTGTATATTATTATATTATCTTCTGAATTTTGCATTTATCCACTGAAAATCATCTATTTTCCTATGTTTAATTCACTGATCATGTGGATATTCATAAAAGCTCAGAGTAAAACCAAAAGTTATCATATCAAAACAGAAAAAAACTCAAGAAAAAGTGACATTTTCAGAAAATATATCAATAATTGAGCATAAAAAAACATCTCCATCCACTGTCATTTATCAAACTCCATGAGTCTTACTGGCGAATCAATGTTATAGAAGATGACAGCGTTTCCACGTTCACTACGGAGCCTCTGAACATCTAAATGGGTCATATCTGATGACCATGGAAAGATGACAAACTGCATTTTACACCAATTATTTACATGGATTAATAGGATTAGTGGGTCAACATTTTAGATCAGTAGATGCTTTTGGTCAGCAGTGGATGTTTGGATCTTTATGGGTTAAATAGGTTAAGTCATGGTAGTTTTAATCATTCCCTGTGCACTGGCATTATAAGACATGAATAGATGAAAACCACTGTAACTTTGACTCACAGGCTCTACTCACTTTTCAATAAACATGAAAGTTGAATGCTTCCAAAAAGCAAAGTTTCTTACCACATGTTCTAGTAAGAAATAATGTTAAGAGTCAAATAAATGAAATGATAAAAATAGAGGTGGAGCAAATGTCAGTGTCACTGTTGCTTTTCTATCATTGAAGATATCTTTCAGCAAGTACAGAAATTACTTTTGATGCTGAACTCACAACATTTCTTGTAGACTGGTGAGCTGCTGATGTAACGATAGTTTACACAGTATGAGGTTGAAATATCATTGTGTTCACCATTTTCAGACAAAAATGAGGCCGCTCTGACCTTTGTGAATAAGTCATATGTTTAGTGCAGCTACTGACATCATAAACTGAACTGGAAAAAAAAAACAGTCCAAAATGTGATTTACAGACTGGAATTACATCAGCAAATGAATGACCGTCAGTCCTGGTCTCATTTTCAGCCTGTCCGTCCATGGAAGTGGATCTCTCCTTCACTGTGGTCCTTCCCGAGGTTTCTCTTTTTAACACTGGGTTTTTTGGAGTTTTTCCTAACCGAGAAGGAGGGTCTAAGGACGGGGGATGACCAGGACATTTATCCATTTGCTTCACCGACCATTTACCAACTGATTGCTTGACTGTTTATTTTCATTGTTTGTGTTTTTTTTTGTTTTGTTTTTTCAATCAATTCAACACTTTCTGTAAAACCCTGTGAGGTGACTTTGTTGTGATACTGGGCTCTATAAATAAAACTGAATTGAATTTATGGCTTAACTGTGGCTTAGACAGCCGGAACACATACTATAGGCTGAGACAGCATGTGAACTTTATAAAACAGCATTGTTATTTTGACCAAGTGACCAAGTTTGTACTTGGAAAAAGAAAGCCTGTATCAGGAATATAGAGTAAACAAGATTCACACTGTTTTAGAGTGATAGGCCTGACTTTGAGTGTTGTGGTTTGTGATGGTTGACACTTATAGTTTTTTCTCCGGTACTGTTATACCATATAGGGTTAACAAGTCTTAAATATACACATTTGTATTGCTATTCATCATGTCCATCATGTCCAAAAGAGTATTCTATATCAGATTACATATTTGCTGTAGATTGGAATCAAAGGGCAAGGACCTCAGCTCTAAAATGAAACCACTGCTGAAATATCTTAAAGTTTTAATGCAGGTGATGGCTGCTGAGGGCCTGACTCCCATTAACTTTCACTGGACTTCTCTACAGCACCTTTTCCACCAACATTCCCAAGAACTTTTATTACTTGGAATTTATTTACCTGGGTAAGACAATTCCTGGTAATCTGGGTGGTTTGAATTTCCACCTCACCTCACAGTTCCAGGAAAATTACTCAAATCAGGCTTTGCCATGTCAAGTTGTCACCTCAAAGTCCTGCCAATTTTTTTTTTTTTTTCTTACAAGGTCCAGGCTCTTTTAGGCATATTTGCCAAATATGCTCTTTACTGTATTTGGCAAATGAACCCTGTCATGTGTCCACTTCTTGCAGCTTCTCTTCTTTCGCTCCATTTTCCAAATGATCAAAACATCAAATGAAGTAAAGTTTGTGGAAATGGAATAAACAAAGTTTTCTGCCATACATTGGCTTGAACATCATGGGTGAACGTAAGTGTGGAATGCTGCAAGTGTGTTCCACCAATCAGTGCTCTTCAACACCCAAGAATTCTGGGGAATCTGAAAAATCCTACCTCCCTACTTGAAACTTCTTCTGGGAACTTCTGGGGTAGATGGAGCTAATTTGGTGGAAAAGCACCAAATTCCCCAGTAAAGTTAAAGTTCCAGGTAAAGGGGCAAATGAAAGTACCAGGTCAGTATTTTTTTCCAGTTGTCATTCTTGACTGATCCATTATATTTAGACCCTCTCTGATGGCCCAGTCAGAGTTCAGGTGGAATACCAAGTTTTGGGACCTGCCATGCCTGAGTTTGATTGACAGGACTTACTCATTTTTTAATGAAGGTTACCATTTTACCAAGTTCGTTTTAGTTCCAGCTCTTTTGTCCAAATATGGTCACTTCACGTGGAAATGGTCAAATTGCACATTACTGGCTTCAAATTGACAGCTCAGACACTAATGGGTCATGTGGCAGTTCTTCTGTCCACTATTTAAATACAGTTTATGATACGAATCCTGAACCCCCTAAGACCCAGCTATGGGTTTTCTGTCCACATTTGTGGGCAAGAGTTTCACAACTTTATACAAAAAAAAAAAAAAAAAAAGAAAGAAAAGAAAACTGTCCACCACAAAGGACATTCCATAAAAATTTTAAAAACTGCATCTGAAAAACTGTTGCATCATGATCTTTTCAATGTAGGCACTTATTTAATAAAAAATAACAAAAAAGCTTGTACTTTGCTGATATTTCCTGGGTCTTAGAAGGTTAAAACAGTTGAAGATAGACACAATATGGCGAGGTCAAAGTTGTACTGTGTGTGTATGATTAAAGGGATGGGTCAATACAATGAGACATAGTAAAATGTAAAGAAAAAAAATCTGTCCTAAAATAACAATTAATGTATATATAAGATAGAAAAATACAGAAAAAAATACAGAAATAAAAAGAAATTAAATTACACTTTTACTATTTCATTTAAACACATCCAACATTACACATTTTAAAGAGACAAAGTCCACTGTATTTTTCACGAGTATTACATGAATAATGTTATTTCCAGTTGCATGATGTATTTGTGATGAGACTTTCTACGTTCAGGACTTTAACACCAGCCTGCGTGATGAAGGGAATCCCCTGGCCTGCTGAGTGCCTCCTCTGCACCACATTATCCAATTATCAAACCACAGAGTGACGACTCTGATGGCAGATTACTGCTGGCAGCCTGACTGGACTCACTGAGATCTCTCTATTCCTGTTGTGTGTGTGGCAAATTAAGAGATGAAATAACAGTGTATGGAAGTCAGACACAAAAGCAGATATGAGAAAGGAAAGGCAAAAAAAATGGAACTGATCAGAACCTTCTAACTCCCAACTCTTCTCATACTGACACTTGGTTTGGGTGTCTCAAGGTGTCACCTTTCAATGCAAATGGCAGCTCTAAAGTGTCGTCTTCTGACATTTGCAACAAAGCCACGTTTGTTTGCATGTTTTTATGTCATTAGGGTTAGAGAAAAAGGGTTGGGGTTTGGGTTAGGCTGGTCCAGCTTGGAGGATGTAAGAAGATGACATCAATTCCAGACACTTGGTACTTTCTTATCTTCCACTCTCAGCGTGTTACTGTTTCGAAAGTTTCCCTCATTATGTGATAGAACAGAGTTGCAACTAGATGATGAAAATGGCCAAATTTGATAAAAACACACCAGATATTTTCTTTTGTACTGATTTAGGGATACATCACAATAAATACCACGGCCTATTTCGTGCACACATTCTCCACCAAAAACTTAACATTATTTTGCAAATGCACTGTCACTGTTTCCTTTGTTCAGTGCTCAGTACCACTCCTAACTTTTACTCCTATTCCAGGACAGTATTAAATGGTGCCAGACCTATCTCCAGTACAGACACAGTCATAGCATAATGTGAAGATAGGTCTGTATATGATGGACTGAAAACACACAAGTCTAGTGTTTGCTGGTATTTGTTTTATCTGCTCTTGGGTTTTTAGTTAAGGGGATACTGACTCGTCTGCACTCAAAACATAGTGGGTAATGGTAGAAGGTTAATGCTGGATGCCCATTGTATAGAGCACCCTTCCATGGGGAACACCTGAAAGGGGTGGGACTTTGGGAATTTCAGGGGGGAAAACATCATTTTGGTGTTGGTGACATGCAATAACTGTGAGGAGAGATGCAGTCCATTCAAGTGTTTAACCTGTTCAGCCCTGGGGCATTTGTTTCCAGTCAGAATATCAGTGTAACACAAATAATGGATTGGCTCATCCACTGTCAAAGGTTCATGCATATAAAACCAAGTTATGAAAGGAAAACAGCAAAGGAAAGAAAACATTTGTAAGTATTGTGTCATAATGCAGCCTTTATTTTTGCACTTTTTTTTGGCTTGTTCAGTGAGTTTTAGCGGTAAATAAATAAAACCTGTGCTGTTGGATCTGCTTAGTGTTAACTTAGTTGCAAAGTTTGTCTGTTGATCTGTTGTTTATGAAATTATTCATGACATATGTTGGTCATTTAAGTGCTTGTCATCTGAGTTGTCTGACAGCTGGTTTTGGTGAGCTTTTAACTGACGTTCTTCTGTTTATGTAGATGTTTAGAATGTGTATATTGTTCCAAGTGCCGTGTAGCATTACCATGGAAACATAAAATGAACTGTAGCTGACCCCTTTTGAGGCTACCACAAAACTAAATGTGTCTTTCCAATCTTTGGAACAAATCCTGTCTTTTCTCATAACAACAACATCAACTTTTAAATTCACAAATATCATTTGTATAAATGGTCACACAATTTTAACACACTTTTTTCCCCCTTTTTTTTCTTCTTCACAACGGAGAGGGTGGGACTTCAGTTCTCCATAGAATAAAAAATCCATTTGAGCTCCAACAGAAACATGGCAGACTCCATAGACATGACCCATTCCATCTGTACATTTAATCATCTCATTCTAATATTGTAATTAGAACACAATGATATACATTTTTGTGTTATCATATATGAATGATAACATAGTTGTTAACATTAACACTAATCAGTTTCAGTAATTAGATCCTCCCATACCCTCCTGAAATACTTTCTCACACCAAGTTATTGTTGGGCACTCAGAATATGATTGATATATATATTATATATACTGAACAAAAATATAAACGCACCACTTTTGTTTTTGCTCCCATTTTTCATGAGCTGAACTCAAAGATCTAAAACTTTTTCTGTGTACACACAAGGTTTATTTCTCTCAAATATTGTTCACAAATCTGTCTAAATTTGTGTTAGTGAACACTTCTTCTTTGCTGAGATAATCCATCCACCTCACAGGTGTGGCATATCAAGATGCTGATTAGACAGCATGATTTTTGCACAGGTGTGCCTTAGGCTGGCCACAATAAAAGGCCACTCCAAAATGTGCAGTTTTATCACACAGCACAATACCACAAGTGTCACAAGTTTTAAGGGAATATGCAATTGGCATGCTGACTTCAGGAATCTTCACCAGAGCTTTTGCCTGTGAATTGAATGTTCATTTCTCTACCATAAGTCATCTCCAAAGCTGTTTCAGAGAATTCATGAAGAAGACTGTGCGAGGAAAATGGTGGTCACACCAAATACTGACTGGTTTTCTGACCCCCCTGGACCACCCAATACAGTAAAACTGCACATTTTAGAGTGGCCTTTTATTGTGGCCATCTTAAGTCACACCTGTGCAATAATCCTGCTGTCTAATCAGCATCTTGATATGCCACACCTGTGAGGTGGATGGATTATCTCAGCAAAGGACAAAGGAGAAGTGCTCACTAACACAGATTTAGACAAATTTATGAACAATATTTGAGAGAAATAGACCTTTTGTGTACATAGAAAAAGTTTTAGATCTTTGAGTTCAGCTCATGAAAAATGGGAGCAAAAACAAAAGTGGTGCGTTTATATTTTTGTTCAGTGTACATTGATGATATATATATTTAATTTCTGTGATAAAACCAAAATGGGAATTTGTCTCCAATTTCAAATTGAGTTGTTGATGCTCTTCATATGAATTATCCAGAACCTTCCAGAAAATACCAGATAATATGTGTCAGACACTCTGAGAAACTGTAGAACATGAGCATCAGCATGAGTCATTGTGTGTTACCGAGAGAGAGAAGTGTGACCATCATAATAAGTTTGTGTACAGACGACAGTATGAAGACACCCTGCACAAAGAAATAACAGGCCTTTTACACTCATCTGAAATGTCGTCATAGGTGCCGGTGTCCATCAGGTTTCAATCTCTCATGTGGGAAGAAACTTCTCCTTCTGGATCCATGTGGGTTTATTGATGGATTGCAATCCACAACCAGAGGAGATTAGACTGATAAATTACAGCCAAACTCCCCTGATGCCCAAACCTGGTTTAGTGTAGCTGGAGACAGGCTGTATTCAGGACTGAAAAATGAAGGTGAGGTCAGCACTGCTGAATGAAGAGAGGGAAATGAGCAGCGGTGATGTTATGATGCAAATTACATAATATGAACAAAAATCATGTGTACACTTTTCATGAAAATTTTTACCAAGAAAATAAAACTGGACAGTTGATGTTGGATGACTTATTTAATATTACTTATTAATACTTAGTAAGTAAATAAAAGCCACATTTACTTGATTAAATAGGCTAAAGGCAGTTTTAACAAACATTAAATGGATTAAAGTTGATTATTGCAATTATGTATTGATTATACTTTAAATAATTTAAGAAACAAAAATAATTTGTTTTGTTTTACTTTTCCTGAAAAAAAATGTAAACAAAATTTTACTAATAGATTTAATATCTAGTGAGTTAATATAAATAAATTTTGTGAAATATGTATTATCAATGTTTACTCAATAATTTACTTAGTTACTTATTAATTTTTGCTGGCATATTTGATAAATATTTAAAAATACATTTTTATTGATAGAGAACTTCTATTGTTCTCAGAAACATGTCAGTTGTCATATATATATATATATATATATATATATATATATATATATATATATATATATATATATATATATACTGTATATATATATATATATATTTATTTATTTATTTATTTATTTATTTATTTATTTATTTTTTTTTTTAAGTGACCAGTCATCAGATTTTTCACAGCATAACTTTCTCTTAACATTTTTTTGGTGGTACATCACTTAATTTTCACCAATTAATGATTGGTTCAATCAGGAATCCTGACTTACATTTCCATTTTAACTTTTTTCTATTCTATAGTTTTTAATTTTCCTACATACGAAATATAAGCAATTAATGTGCTTTCATGAACCAGTCAAGTTAAATCTTTACTCCTCAATGTTTGATCGATAAAATTGATTCTGATAATGAACGCAAAGTTATAGCCAATAGACAATACTTCAGATATATTGCTACAAAGAAGCAGTTTCTCAAACCTTTATGCTCCACATACAGTCCACCACCCAGCAACACAGAAGATCAATACAGTGTGGACAGTTTGTGAAAATGATTATTGTCACCAATTCAATATCTGACAAAATAAGAAATATGGCTTCAATCTCCTCTTCTTTTACCTTAAATAATAGCCAGAAAAGCAGAACATTATGATGCAACAGAGGATATGACCTTTAACTCTTTTGGATATGAATTTTTTTTGTACATGCATCCTTTGTCTGGAGCACAAATATACAGATCTGCTCATGTTTCAATCCCTTATCGAAACTCTCTTTTTAACAGATTTACTGTGATTAAAAAATGTCATTACTTTCTTGGTTACACACACAAACACAGACAACATAACTGAGGTCTCTGGGGGAACCTTTAATGGATGCCTTGTTTTTGGTGCACAGATCAATTAGCCCACCAGAGCTCTTCATTGCATCCTAAATTAACTAAACACATAAATACATTTGGCCTGCTTTCAGCCCCACTGCAGACATTACATACAACGATGCCATCTCAAGACTTTAATTAGTACAACAGACACACACACACAGACACACTCACTCACATTTCCATCATTAGCTCTGATTAACCAGCAAGCATGATGCTCTTGGGTCCAGCTGTCATGGGAACCAATCGGATTACACTGCTTCGGGAAAACAACGTAATCTGACATCTATCTATCTATCTGTCTATCTATCTATCTATCTATCTATCTATCTATCTATCTATCTATCTATCTATCTATCTATCTATCTATCTATCTATCTATCTATCTATCTATCTATCTATCTATCTATCTATCTATCTATCTATCTATCTATCTATCTATCCATCCATCCATCCATCCATCCATCCATCCATCCATCCATCCATCCATCCATCCATGTAAGAATTTTCTTCTTCAGAGGTTCATCCGTCTGTGCTGAGTGTCACCTAATGTGCCCCCTGCACATTTCTTTGTACAGAAGGAAGATGTAAAAGCATCTACACTGAGAGGAAATGGTATTAATACATCAACCTTATTCACTATACAGATTCTGATTTTGTCGAACACAGTGAAAGTGTGAAAATTACACAATAATGCCCGCATTCCATTTAGGTGCATCATTGCCAGGACTCTCTGGTATTGTACATGTTGGCTGACCAGCACACCTAACGACACTATCATTATTGATGATACTGTGAAAAAAGCTGCTTTCTGCGATGACATGTCAAAATGACTGCTGTAGGAGAGGTCATTACCTCCGCCAGGAGGTTTTGTGATCGCTTTGCTTTGTGTGCATGCATGCGTGTGTGTTTGTTTGTTAGCAACATAACTCAAAAAGTTATGGACGGGTTTTCATTAAATTTTCAGGAAATGTTGATTCTGGCACAAGGAAGAAATGATTACATTTTGGTGGTGATTTGGGGGGGGGGGGGGGGGGGGGGGCACTGATCTGCCGTGTCAGAAGTCTGCACTCTCTTAGTGCTTTTCTTGTTTTGTATATGCTTAAATACTGGTAAAAACGCATGTTGCAAAAAGTTTTCTCAGCAATGTGACAATTTATGTCATTTTTATTTGGATAATTCTTTATATACTTTCAACTTTTTGAACAATTTGGTCTGAACTAAAGCTCACTCTTTTTCTGTTCTGTTTTAATTACAACAGAATAAAAAATTGTATTCATCTTTCAGTACATCACAGTCCAGTGGAATAACAGCAACCACATCAATATAGATGGAGGACATGGGCTAAATAAATAAATGTGTTGATTTACACAGGTGCAGTGAGCATAATAGAATATAATGGAATTTTCATTTTGTGGCATGCATTAAACAGTTACTGAAAATCTGTGCAGGAGTGACACATGCATACTTTACTTATTCTCAAGGAGAACATATTCGCAGTATGAAAGGTTTTATAGACTTACATTTAGAGTAGTATGAGTCCTGGACCATTCTGGGAAATTAAATACAAAGGAACAGCTAATGTGTTTATTAGAAGAGGAGCTCTCATGTTTGGGTAAGCATGCACAGAAAGTCAATTCATCTTTGAATAAACAACTTTGTGAGACAGTGTTAAGAATCTGATGAAAGAAACATGACCCAGGTGGGACTTAAACCCACAATCCCCAGCTCCGGAGGCTGATGCCTTATCCATTAGGCTACTGGGCCTACATTTAAGAAGATTTGATTCAGATTTTTCTGTTAAATGCCCAGAAGTTCCCTGCCTTCAAAGACTGGCAGAACTGAGAATAAATTGATTAACCTCTGTTGTTGCTGGGGTGGATGGTGGTCTGCTCGATTTGTCATGTGGTTTTCAAATAAAAAAACTAACAGATCTATTTTACTGAAATAATAAAGTCAGTTATTAATTATATTATTTTGAATAATGCAAAGTCCAAAACACTGATTTGAGTTTTTTACTTTTGACTTTTTGTCACACTTGAACTTCACGGTTAACATTTGTTTCTGAAGGGACACCACAAACTGGGTCAGACACAATAACAATTATCATTTGTTTGATCACTTTAGTTTAGGAATCTGCCAATGTAACAGAATTAATTTGTAGCATGTGTGATTCCACTTGCCATCTCTCACACTGTTTATTTTATTAATTACAATTTTATTTTATCATCATTAAATGCAGCACCCCTGCTGACTGGGGTCGAACACCCTGGGGAGATAGCAACAGTTTTGCTGCGTTGTCTCCCTGATGATTGACATGCATTGTCAGTTCTGTCATTATTTTGTATCATTCATCTTAATTTCATATCTAAGTGGTTGTTTTAAGTTATTATATTTTTGTTATGCTTAGCCCCCGATCGGTCAAGCATATTCTTTTGTGAGAGGGATGTCTTTTTTAAACTTATTTGTTTGTAGCATGATTAGCATGTGGTGTGTTAGCTAACTTGCAATTTTTTAATTTTAGCCTCATAGTGTGAGAGCACGTTTGTGTGTTTCTGATGAGACTGACGGTATATTCTCCTTCCAGGTATGCATTGTGCCTATTTTATGTTCCTTTCAAAACTAAATAGAACAGTTTTGCTGTGCTGTCTCCCTGCTTCACAGTGTGAGAGCACATTTGGGTGTTTCTGATGAGACTGATTCTATACTCTCCTGCCAGGACTTAACAGCCAGTGTCAGAAGTAGTTTGGTCTCTGTCTGGTCCTGTTTAACACAGCACACAAACACTACTGTTACAATGGCACCGTGACCCGTTTGTCTTTGTGGTGATCAAATTTTGATTTGGAGTCTGATTTTTGAACTGTGTTTCTGTGTGATGAATGTGGCTAGAGTGTACCATAGAAAAACAAGAAGTACTCGGAGAGCGCAGACCTCCGCCAAGGCAGATCGGTGCCCCCCCCCCCCCCCCCCCCCCCCCCCCCCCATGTCTGTCTGTCCATCTGTCCGTGTGCAAGATAACTCAAAAAGTTATGGATGGATTTTGATGAAAATTTGAGGAAATGTTGATACTGGCACAAGAAACAAATGATTCAATTTTGGTGGTAATCGGGGGTGGGGGTGGGGGGGGGCACTGATCTGCCTTGGCGGAGGTCTGCGCTGTCTTTTCTAGAAAAGCACACGCCCTAGCCTGGACCGGATAGGGGGTGTGCTGCTGTACAGACCCGAAAAAGTGTGTTGCATTGTCATGGCATGTTGTGTCCTCCACAATGTGGCACACCAGCATGCCATACCACTGCCAGAGCTGGACATCCCAATGCCAGTCCTGCCTGGGAGGCCATTCAAGCCTGGCAACATGTGATTTCAGCCATATAATAATAAGGCAAGGACACAAAATTCACTTGTTGATAAATGCATTTAATGTGGTATTAATGTCTGTGAGTACATTTACAAGTCGGTCCAGCCGCTCATTGATGCTGCCAATTGCCCTCATGATTACCTCCATCAAGGAGGTTATGTTTTTGCCAGGGTTTGTTTGTCTGTCTGTCTGTTTGTCTGTCCGTTAGTGTGCAACATAACTCAAAAAGTTATAGACAGATTTTGATGAAATTTTCAGGGTTTGTTGGAAATGGGATAAGGAAGAAATGATTAAATTTTGGTGGTGATTGGGGGTGGGGGGGCCCACGGGGGGGGCGCAGACCAGAAAATTTCATCAAAATCTGTCCATAACTTTTTGAGTTATGTTGCACACTAACGGACAGACAGACAAACAGACAGACAGACAGACAGACAGACAAACAAACCCTGGCAAAAACATAACTTCCTTGGCGTGGGGGGCCCCACAGGGGGGGCCACTGATCAGCCTTGGCGGAGGTCTGCGCTCTCCGAGTGCTTCTAGTTTCCTCTTGCGATTCCAGCACACACTCCCACTATTACGGCAACTGTCTGCTCAAACAGGGTGAGCTCATCCTCTCCCCCCGCCTGTTTTGGTGGAGGTCTGCACTCTCCGAGTGCTTTTCTAGAAAAGACAGCGCAGACCTCCGCCAAGGCAGATCAGTGGGCCCCCGTGGCCCCCCACCACCACCACCCCCAATCACCACCAAAATTTAATCATTTGTTCCATGTGCCAGTATCAACATTTCCTGAAATTTTCATCCAAATCCGGGCCAATGATCTGCCTCCGAGTGCTTCTAGTTTATTAATGGTTTGTTCTTATTATCTGATCATGCAGAGCTTCACCTGCTGCACAGCCTGGTGGCTCCAACCAGCAGGGAAACTAGTTGGCCCACAAGAGCAGGGGAGTAGTGTAGGGCCAGATGACATGTCCCCACAAGATCCTGATGTTGACCTTGAGTCAGTATACTCACAGTTCTGCTCTTTAACAAGTGATAACTCCACTGTGATTATTCAAAATACACAAAGACTGTCTGCAACTGATAACCTTTTTCACACTGATGTGCTGGTCCAAGATACTGTGAAGCTTCAAGCCATGTTTGACAGTGGCTCCATGGCCTGTTCTTTTACTTACCTTTTCAGTAAGCCAAAGGTGGACACCTGTGAGGAGGGGTGAGTGTCAAGACTGGCCTCATGTGGCTTTGATATCAGCATTTGATATCAACATTCCCGGTCCCAAAGATGTGGTGGCAGACACTCTCAGCTGTGAGCCTTTTGTGCACCCCAGTGTTCTCCATCAACTCACAAGTGTGCCCTATGGTGCCCTCCTGGAGGAAGCAAATGCCTTGGGACGTGACTGTGTGCAGGGTGTGTTTCGGTTTTCCTGTGATCCACTTAGCTGCCTGCAGCAGTGTCCCCTGACTGTGGCCTCCATCAGTTCAGTGGTAGTGCCCCAGCATCCACTTATCTCCTCGAAGACAGTGTCTGCTGTTCTGGAGTATTCTCTAGAAAAAGACGGCTTGCCCCCTCATACGTTCTGCTTGACGTAGCTCACTCAGTCACTTCTGCCATCTGAGCTGTCTCATTTGTCCAAAGATAAACTGACATCCATGCAACGTGCTGATCCATGCTTGGGTCGGGTACTTAATTTTGTGGAACATCAGAGACGGCCATTGAGACAAGAATGCCCATATGAGCCAGCTGAAGCATTGTGGCTTCTTTAACACCGGAAGCAACTTACTGTTAAAGCAGGTGTTCTGTATTGCACTTCAAAGGATGCTGTGACAAAGAGACAGACTTACTGGTATGTTGTATCCACGATGAGGCAGGTCACCAGGGGCAGAAAAGGACGCTCTACTTGGCTAGGCAGCAGTTTTACTTGATTGGAATGGAGAGGGATGTCAAGGATTAAGTGCAGCTATGTTACCATTGTCTGGTTAGTAAGTCTCCAGAATGGGAAGCCAGGGCACCATTTGAGAGTGTTAGGACCTCTAGACCTCTTGAGATGGTATGCATTGATTTCTGGTCAGTGGAACACTCATCCAACAAGTCTGTAGATGTGCTCATTGTGACTTGCCATTTCACTAAGTTAGCTCAGGCCTACCTCTGTCCCAACCAGTCAGCTAAAGCTGTTGCTCATCAACTGTGGAACAACTTTTTCTGTGTGTATGGCTCCCCTAGAGCAAAAGCATTCAGATCAGGGTGCAAAGAGCAGCCTGATTGCAGAGATGGTCCAAGTCGCTGGGGTTGAAAAGTTTCATACGACACCTGACCATCCCATGGGCAATGGAGCACTTGAGAGGTTCAATCACACCTTCGGGAACATGATCAGAGCCCTTCTACCCAGAGCCAAGCATAAATGGCCCCAGCTCCTGTGTTCACTCACCTTCTCCTACAATGCAACAATCCATGAAACCAGAGGCTTTGCTCCTTTTCTACAGATGTTCAGCAGAATCCCTAGGTTGTCTGTGGATATGATGTTCCAGTCTGTACTTATGGATGAGTAAATGGTGGATTATGATGTCTATGTGCAGTGTCTACAATGCGAGTTGGCAGAGGCTCTCAGGATTGCTCAGATTTCGACCATGAAACAACAAGAGAAGCAGACTAAGCTTTAAGATGAGGGGTGCACCTGTGGAGGTTGGGGATAGGGTCCTGTTGGAAAACCAGGGAGAATGAGGTCAGAGGAAGTTGGCTGGTCACTGGGAGGGTCACCTGTACATTGTTGTGGAAAAACAGGATCACACTCACACCTTCAGACTCAGGAACTCTGCAACATACCAGGAGAACACAGGAACTGCACAGGAACTTTATTATGCCTGTTAACTTTTACCTCTTCCTGCTGATCCAGAGGATTGAGGCTCCTTTGTCAGTGACCAGACTGATGGGGCTGTAGATGAGTTTGTAATTGGTGCTGAGCATGACAGTGTGACTACTCTTCATGGATGTGGACCAGAGGACAGGACTGTCCATTGGATCTCGCAGATCCCACTCTCCACTGGAGATCTGTTGACTACCATGGGCGATATGGACAAGATCAGATTGGATCTGACACTCCTGACAAAACCCTGATGATCACAATGAGACCAGACCAGAGACTAGATCTGGCAGACCGGACCAGTCTGACCCTTATGGTCCTGCTGTTGTTACTGTTGACTGTCCTGTTGACTTACCTGTCTTTCGACTAGCTGTTTCTACTTTTCCTGTTGACTTGCTGCCTCCTGATGTTGGGTCCATTGTTGCATCAGAGGCAGGACAAAACCTTACCTGTGACAGTCCACAGGGAATATGGACTAGATATGGGAGGGTTGTTTGGCCAGTTGTCAGACTTATTCAGAACATACACCAGAAAGTTCTTGCTGGTTGCTAGGATTATTTTGTGTATTGGTCTTATGTTTGTTCATGTGCTGCTGCAAATATATAGCCTATAAATTCCCTCTCTTTTGAGGAGGATTTGATTCCTCTTTTTTTTTCTTCTCTATGAAGTAATGACACCTGTGTGTGACTACTAGTATGGGTGTGTCCTGGCGGATAATGTTTGTGCTGTTTTATAACATGATCTGTGAGTTATTTAACATGTATATGGGCATGTTTACCAATGAGTGCTGGAAGGCTTTGCAAACCTTCCTCATTCTAATTCTTCAGAAATAGTCTTGTGACTGGTTTACTTGGTATCTGTGAGCTTAATACTTAAAGTGTACAGTGCTGTTTTTTTTCTCATTTCCTCTTGAGATGTTATTGATACCTGGTATGTTTGTGGGTCTAGTGATTTCAGACTCTAGTCTCATTTCTCATTTTGTGTATTTCTTTTGGTTTGGTTTCTATAGGCAAGTGCAGATCAGGAGGGGGGAGTATATCGGAGTTAATATTTAGCATGTGTGATTCCACTTGCCATCTCTCACACTGTTTACCTCATTAATTACAATTTTATTTTATTGTCATTAAATGCAGCACCCCTGCTGACTAAGGTCATGTACACCACGGAGATTTTTTTGGCTGTGCTGTCTCCCTGATGTCTCCCATTATTTTGTATCATTCATCTTAATTTCCTATCTAAGTGGTTGTTTTATATTATTATATTTTTTGTTATGCTTAGTTCCTATCGGTTGAGCATATTCTTTTGTGAGAGTGACAATGTTTTGTTTTTTTTTACTTATTTGTCCGTAGCATGATTAGCATGTGGTGTGTTAGCTAACTTGCATTTTTTTTATTATTGCTTTACAGTGTGAGAGCACGTTTGGGTGTTTCTGATGAGACTGACTATACATTCTCCTGCCAGGTATGCGTTGTGTCTATTTTGAATTCCTATTAAAACTAAATAGAACAGTTTTGCTGTGCTGTCTCCCTGCTTCACAGTGTGAGAGCACGTTTGGGTGTTTCTGATGAGAATGACTCTATACTCTCCAGCCAGGAATAAACGGCCAATGTCAGAAGTGGTTTGGTCTCTGTGTGGTTATGTTTAACACAATGCATGAACACTACCTCTACACTAACACATTTTCACTTTTGGTCTCTTCTCATTTT
>NC_043971.1:27418150-27565650 GCF_902148855.1 Sphaeramia orbicularis | reverse complement strand
TGATCAGCAGGAATGCTGGCAGCTGAGGAAAGGCTGTGTGGGAATCAGAGAAGAGGATGTAGAGTTTGAAGAGGAACTCTACACAGCTGGAAATGTTGTTGTCTGGAGTCAGGGCAGCCGGTCCCAAGCCTCCAATGTGTATAAAGCCTTCACTGTTGACAGTGCAGTGCAGCAGGTTGGTAACTGAACCTTGTTTTCAACCTTTGAGTTGCCATAATGCTTTTTTTTTTTTAGCTTGAGGGTACGCCTGTAATATAATGTCAAAGCACTCACATTTAAAAAAACAAAAAAAACAAAGATTTGAAACAAATTTTGCAGACGTTTCATCTTTCTATGCAACAAAATCCAATGAAAATCTGCTTTACTATGTCTGTCATCTGTCACCTATATAAAATCTACAGTATATACTGTTTTGTGTCATGCAAGGTATGTAAGAATTTTGTAGAGTAGTAAGTTTTAAGTATAAGTTTTCAAGGTTTTGATGCTTTCTTTTCTTCAATTTGTAGGCCTTGTGGTGTAACTTTGCAGTTCCTCAAACCAAGAAAGATGGTACAGTGTCATAAAAACTTTTTATTGTTTAGTAGAAGTAATTGTTTTTTTTATCATTTATTGTTATGGTTTTATTAAAATATTAAGAAGTAAAAAGAAAATGCATTATGATTCTGTTTTGCAGAGGAGGAGATGGAGCAAACTGTGTGTATTGTCCAGAGTAGCTGTATCAACGTTCATACTGTGACCGGAAAGGATTTTATTTCACCTCTTCCCTTCCAGGTAAGGTGGAGGAGGAAATGTGTTATACTATAGGAAGACCAAATAACAATTTGCTTTTGAAATTGAATTAACTTGCTGCATTCAGATATTGAAGGAACAGATTAACATTTAAGGCCACCAAGTCCTCTGCTGTGTCTTTCCTGCATAAATGCTAGGGATTTTTCAGTGTGTTCAGTATGGGTCATAGTAAGTCAGATAATGTTATTCCCTAGAATCACTGTCTGGTCAACCTTTAATAACAACATTTGGACGGTTGACAAGGAGAATGAACCCTGTTCATATCAGATGTTTGTATTCACTTGGGTAGGATCTCTGTGATTGTGATCTTACTTGGCTGGTATTTTTTTCTGTGCACACCCTTTCTCTCTTTGTGGTTCTTGATATGCAGATGCGTTTTTGTGAGAATGTGTTAGTACTTTGTGTATTTTGGGTATAGATGTTGGTCCTACTGAGATATTGCACGGTAACACAGTTTAATTTAATCATGAGTATTTTTTTTTTTTTTTTAACTGCTGATTCACACTAAACGGTTGGTTGGCTTTTTTCTTGGAGCAAATTAGATTTTGCCTCTGTGTTTGTGTCTTTTGCTTTAGGCCTGTTAAGGTGATGACGAAATGTTGTGGATAAACATTAGCAAATGTTTGACACTGAAATGATTAAATGGGTCAATAGGCAACAAGTCGGCTTTCTTTCTACTGGGGCATCCTCAGGACTACATCCCTTCTGTATGAATGTTGAACTTGATTAACTGTTTAGCTTTTTTGGACATGGCAAACATTTCAGTAAATTGTCATATAGTATTAATAATATAAATACTTGTAGAGGATTATATCCTTTTACTTTCACTTCCCATTGATAAAGTGAATTCCTTAATATATTAGTATCATGTTATAATTGGTGTACTGGCCAGTAACCATAATCTCAAGTTTGCACTGAATATCTTTAAAGGTAAATTTGTGTTTGTATTAATATCATTAGTTTATCACACATGGTGTTCTGTTGTCATGACATATCAGGGAAATTGTGACTTTTTAACACAGCACAGTTGCTTTTGCATGGCTGTAGCTCTCAATAGGAAAATAATTAGTAATGTTTTTGAAACACCCAAAATGAACTATAGTATATGTATTCATAGAACTTAAATGCTCAAAGCTTCTTCAAGAAACTGCAGCCAACCATGCTTCAGAGAGTTGTGGTTAAGTTACCGCCATCAATTTATCATGATATAAAGTATGACGTGTATTTCCACAGAAGGCATAAAAGTAAGGATTCTAATGCCACCATAACTTTATTTCCTCATCACTTCATAAAGATAATGTTCTTCGGTCTTCTCTCTCTCACCTCCTCCAGGTTTCAGACGTCTGGGCGACTAAGTTTGGACTTTTATTGGAACGAAAAAGCACAGCATCTGACTCACAGCTCAGCCCTCCCGGGTATACACTTGCATTGCACACTTGTATGCACAAACTCAAAACAAAGTGAGGCAGAGATATCTAGACAGTCATGCATGCAGACAGCAATGCACATGGATTCAGTAAAAACATGATCACCAAAATTATAGATATTCAGCAATTTTACATGCCAATTACCGATGCAGACGCAAACAATCAAACTGTTATCATTTGGCTGGGTACTAAGTTCTTTTTCTCCACAGGGAACCTCTGCCCACAGTTTTTAGCATGTTGCACCCTCTGGATGAGATTGCACCAGTAGTGTGCAAACCTGCAGGTAGGACAAACACACTCTTGCTATTTTCATCTGTCTATCAGTCCAGTTGTAATAAGTAAAAATAATCTTTGTGTGTGTTTTCCAGGTCTGTTTGAAGGCTGCCGCGTTCAGTATGTGTCTGACTCCGCCATGAAGATTGTTTTCAGCTGCCCTCAGCCCTCTATGGTTGTCTCTTATGACACTGTACAAGGAACTCACTCTGTCTGGGTCCTGCGCAAAGTCTCACATGATGTAAGCACTTTAACAAACTCACAATACACACTGATTGCCTACCTGTCTTTTAATTACCTATATCTACCTCTTTACACTCTCAGGAGATATCCACTGTCCTGCAGTGTCCCGCAGAACCAGTCGGAACACCCTTAGGGTTAAGGGCTTCAGGATTCCTGACCTCGCACCTCCGGAATATTTCCCGTCTGGACTCTCCTGGAGGTGCTGGTGGCACTGGGCATGGTCCTGCAACTGGGACAAGGTAAGAAAAGGAAGGGCAGAGTGTTATAAAATGTAATAATTATTTGTTTGAATTATTCACTCAGACCTTAGATCAGGGGTCTCAAACTCAGATCCTCGAGGGCCGGTATCCTGCATGTTTTAGTTGTTTCCCTCTTCCAGCACACCTGACGGTCGTTATCAGGCTTCTGCAGAGCTTGATGGTAGGCTTATCATTTGAATCAGGTGTGTTGGAAGAGGGATACATCTAAAACATGCAGGATAGTGGCCCTTGAGGACCGGAGTTTGAGACCCCTGCCTTAGATACACTTATTTATTAGAACATAAACTAAATCTGGCAAAAATAGGCAGAAATGCTGTTAATTATTCATCATTAGACCCAATTTTGATATGAATAACAAATAAATAATAAATGTAATGGTGTTACACGAGGTGCAAAAGTCAAAGCTGTGTTTTTAACCAACGTTCTGAGTCTAACACCACCTACTGCATGATTCTGAAAGTTGCAACAAAATCAGAAACATGGTAGCAATTTGGTGATCAGTGTCTGACAGGAGTGAATGTGAAACTGGAATAGTTCAGAGATGATCCACTTTGAGTAATCTAGAAAAAAACGTGTTATAAATTATATTTAAGGACATTTATATTGCCATCTTTAGTGAAATAGATTTTAAAAGTAATCCTCCCTCCACTGTATATTGATAATATAGTAATGTGGCTTATTAGATGGTCATCTGGCTCCTCTGTTGGATTTCTGCTCCTAGTGTTGCTATTGGTAGCAGTTCCCCTCTTCACTACAGTACTCTGCATGGACACCAGAGCAGGGTTATGATGTCTTCACCAGCAGTCCATTCTCGTATTCATTCACCCAGTATATCCAACATGGCCGCCCTCAGGTGAGCTACTTGAAGTAAAAGGAGTGGTCCATAAAATTGAATCTAATCTGCAGAAATAAATGTATCTTTGATTATTTTCCTAATTTCCTCTCTTTCCAGTCGTGCCCATTCCCCAGGTATGGCAGCACCATCATTCTCGGGTGCAGCTCGGTTTAATACGTCCTTCCACAGCCCAAACTCAAGAGGACACCATGGCTTGTTGCCGTCTTCCAACAACACACTCAATGATTCTACGCTAGTGCCAGAAATGGAGCCAATTATACCAGACCTATGCTTGGAACATTTGTGGAGTGAATCAGTCACAGCTGGCTGTCACAGGTAATAACTGCACAGGACCTTACTAAAAACAAATACAGGCCTGTGATTGATTCATGGCAAAAACAGACATTTATAGATACTTTATTTGTAATGTGATTTCTGCCCCACTAAAATCGTTGGTTATTTAATGTGAAGTGTAGTTGCATTCAGTTTAATTTATCACCTACACTGATGAGACACATCAGGTTTGGCAAGATGGCTTAAGATCATAAGTCTCTATTTTCTTTAACACCAGAAATCGTGAAGTTTGCCCCTTACCACAGTAATGTATTGACAAAAGTGAACAAGATTTCAAAAGTTGTGATTAATTGTTGTTTTGCATTTGTTTTAATTGCAGGGAGATGAGCAGTCAAGCCTCTAAAGTATATCTGACCTCTGACCTATGTGAAAACCACTATCTCTGTTTCCTAGTGGAGTCTCACCAGCAGCTCAGGTCAATAAATATATCATGGAGTCTCTGGTTCCATAGTCTGGGAATGTTTTTCTGTTACCTTTACATATTTCATATAGGACACTGTTAGCTAAAGTCTTATTTAATCTGTTTTTCTCAGATGTGTGAAGTTCATTGAAAGTAATGATACATCTCAGCTCATCTTCACCTCAGTCCAAACCATCCCTGCCAAAGACGCAGCACCTCTGCAGGTCTGTTTATTCAGGCCATTACGTATGTCTCTTTATTGTCTGCTGTAATATTTTTTCAGTATTTAATTTAAAAGACAAAATAAAGGCATGAAAGTCTCTGTTAGAGATATCAAAATGTACAAACCAGTTACAATTTTGTATTTCTAGATTTGTTTGACAAAGAATGAACACTACCAAGTAACGAAGCTCACAAATGATACGATACAATAGATGGAAATCAGAACCAGTGTACAGTCGTGGAAAAAATTATTAGACCATCAAAAGTCATCGAAAACAATGGTTATGCAATCAAGTAATAACTCCTGTGTGTATCATGTGACTAAAACAGACAGAAAACAAAACATGGAATGCCTAAAAGCACTGTTTTTTGTCAGTACAATGGCATAGCTATTGATGTAAGAACTTAAGTGATTTTTTTATTATCAAGGAAAACATGGAAAATGGCTAGATATCAGCTCTTAAATGAAACTCTTATGAGCTATTTTTGTTGTTATCATTATATTTGTCCAAAGAAATGTACCTTTACTTGTACCAGGCATTAAAATGAACAAGAAATTGAAGAAAACAAGGGGTGGTCTAATAATTTTTTCCGGGACTGAATGTAGCAGCAGTATATTTGAGTTTTTATATTTACTCCTCTGTTCAACTGGGCTGGGCTGGTGAACTTGTTAATACAGTGTAGGAAGTCATCTTGTATCCTCTTTAATATATCTGGATATATATGCATCTCTCTCTGAATAATTTGGTATTTACTTATTCCCCTAACACACAGAAACCTTCGTGTATATTTATAGCAGAACTAAATCTCTGACTCACAGGACTTCATGGTAGCAGCTACGAAACAACCGGCCTTCATAAAAGCCTTGTGCTATGGGTAATCACTAAATATACAAAAAGGAATTGAACTTGAATAAAACAAATTTAACACATTACAATAGATCTGAGAGCCAACCAGATATATTAAAACTGAGCGTAACAGTGGAATGATTAAAGCGCCTAAATAGTCCTTTTTAACTTAAATGTTTATTGAAATCCAAACCTGTTTTAGATGTACCTCTATTTTCAGGGACTCTTATGTCACAACTGTTTTATTCTTTCTTTTTCCGTTCATCTTGAAACTCTGTAAATCAGAATATAGGTGCCATGCTGTTCTGGAGGCCTGTGGCAGTCTGGTCCCTCTACACTGGAATCACCAGAGTAAGAACAAACTCAAAATTTTAATCAAAGTCATTAACAGAACTGATTAACCAGTAATTTTACACTCAAGATAAAACCATTTTGACATTTCTGGTTATTGAAGTGAGTCTGGTTTCTTTAGGTGAGTAAGGTGTTTGTTCCTGGCCTCCTGCCACCCACCTTCAGCCTGACCAACCATCTGTCTCACTTCAGCACCCCAGTGGACAATGTTAGCACCCCAAATACCTGTTGGCAGTAGGACATCTACAAGAGCTGGATGAGGTAAATTGTGAGGTTTTTTTTTTTTTTTTTTTTTTTTTTTTTAAATTTTAATTTGTGCAAATCCCTTTGGATCATGCCTCATGTGTGTTCTTCTCTTTGCACACAGTTTCTATAGCTGTGGATATCATTCCCCTCCTTGTTGCTATTCAATCTTTTACAGTCTGATTAACAATTTTCTATAGGGCAAAATAATCTGTCACAGTAAACATTGGAGGCTTGATTTGGTTTCCTGCCATAGTTATTCCATTTCTGTGTGATAATTACATTAGTGCCGCCTTTTGACAGGGAAATAATTTGTCAGAAACATGTAGCCTTACAATCTTAAATGATACATCCCTGTATTCTTATTTTTCCTAATCTCTTTGTTCTATTTAGAGTCCTTCTTTTTCTTTTGTTTTTGCTTTTACTTCATTCATCTGTTGTCCCTTCCTCTGTAGGCTGTGATGCCTTCTCCAGTTTCAGAACTGAGAGGTCCAAATTTTAAACACCATGAAGCTTCATTTTTGGAAGATTACCCCTTTCAGCAGAGTGCACCCTACATTTGTGCCTTGCGGGACCCTGTCTGCAACCGAGTCACACTGGTAGGTTTGGGTATTTTGAAAAAAGACAAACTGATAAGAGATCAACACTGAGTTTCTTCAGTGTGTTTTTGCAAGTTTGACTTTTTCTGGAAATGATGCAATACATAACCACATGTGTTACTGTGTTTTGAATGCACACCTAATATAAGGTTTAATGTAAGCAGTGTATCATGTTGGATATTCTGAATTAGGTCTTTGTCTGAGTGGGGTCTTAGGCATATGG
Source organism: Sphaeramia orbicularis (assembly GCF_902148855.1). Taxonomy (NCBI): domain Eukaryota; kingdom Metazoa; phylum Chordata; class Actinopteri; order Kurtiformes; family Apogonidae; genus Sphaeramia; species Sphaeramia orbicularis. The sequence continues at coordinate 27,558,583 of NC_043971.1, read as the reverse complement.
GACAGACTGATGTTCCAGTTTTATGAGGATATTTGTGCAGCACACTATGCTTCTCATGTGCATTTTACCTCTGGTTAAAACACACTACCTCTGTTTACAACAGAATGTAGACAAGGATCCTCTCTGATAGATATAGATGCCACGATGAAAACTTTATGTTTATGGCTATATACAGTCATACGGAGTCAAATATAAACACAATTTTTTGGATGCACACTAACATTACAAAAACAACCTTTTCAGTATATCCGAAGGAATTGAAGAGAGAGGCCTGTTTTCAATAGGGGAATGCATAGAGGCATGCAAAGAAGCCACATTTAATAAGAATATTCATTATTAGCCATGTGAACAGCTTATTGGGGCAATTATATTTCCACAAAAACTGATATTTTGTGCATGTAAACATAGCCATTTTTTATGTTTCTCCAAACACATACATTAAACAATCCCCTTTAAAAGTGTGAAACTTTGACTTCAGGCTGATGCTTTGACGTACTCCCCTCTGTACATTGATCCTCACATTATCCTCTTTAACTCCGCTGGTCTGAGGGCTAATTGTTTGCTAATGCTGAGTTTTCAAAGCACGTGTGTTGTTTGACTGTTGTTTTGTTTTCTCTGGGCTTCTCTCTTTTCAGCTTAGCTGTTCTGTCTAATGATGACAAGAAAATGCATTCATTAGGGATAATTTGATCTAAACTTTCCCTCCAGAACGAAATCCACACAAGTCAAATGTTGACATAATGTGCTGTGAGAATGTGAAAAATTTGTCTCCTCCACAGTAATTCAGAGCTGCTCTGAATGATATTCCATTATTTTTCTGGTCTAGATATGACTTTGGGATGACTACTTGAGTAAATTTAGAGGCAAAGTTTTAGTTAGTTTTTTTTTATTGCAGTCAAATAAATGAATGGAATGTAAAGGTTAATGTTAAATGTCTTGTCTCTCTCTCTCTCTAGGAGCTAAGCAATGCCACAATGCTGCGGATTTCTATCCCAGAAATTGCAACCTCTGAGCTTGGTGAGATACACATGAATGCACACAATGTTACCTGCTAACTGTTTTTGACCATCTTTTTATTTTTGAAAAAGATCTTGTAACTTGCTTTGCTACATGCAGAAAGCGTCAGGTACATTATGGCATATTGCTGTTGTATGTCAGGGATGGTTTGTATTGTGTATCTTTTTAAGTGAGAACAGAAACACACACATATGCACACAGAAAAACACACCACAGGCTGAGTCAGAGCAGTTAGTCCCTGGAAATTAGGTTTGAGAGCTGCCCTATGTTGTTTGGCAGTGACGTATAATCTTGATGTATTGTGGATGCCATTACAACACACACACACGCACACACAGAGGGCAACATGATAATGAATCATCCTCTGCATCAGTAAAGTTTTCATGTTGAACTCTGATGGTAAAATCAGATGCACTGGTTCACTTTTTTCCTTCCTTTTTTTCATATTCATTTTTGATAATTATTAATACAATGTGTGGCCAAAGCAGAGTAAAAATCAATATGATCTCAGGAAGATTGGTATAACTTCCTCTGGGAAATCTATATTTTGCACCTGTTTTTTCTGAATATACATGTAATTAAGTGTTGGGGGAATAACAGTGGAAAGGTGTGAGTGAACTGAAGTGTGTATTAACATTCAGTACGTGTGGGAACCTCATGTAATGGGGTAGCTTAACTTCACACTACCTCTTGTAATTAATGGCTTTTCAGAGTTGATGGTTGTTCAGTGTGATGTATGTGTGAGTTTCTAGATCGACTATGCCTATTTTATTGGATACACAAACCTCTGTGTTTGCAAGGAATTGATTGTAATAGTAAGGTTCGCAACTTACTGTCATCCTTCTGTTAAGACCCCACTATCCTCCTGTCCACCAGTGAAATCCTTATTAAATTATTATTACCATTATTATTGTTTTACTAAATTTCACTTTTTGACATGTAAGTGACACTGTATATGGTTCTATATTCTTTTTAATAATGGAGAAATTCAGTCAGTGGGTTAATATAATATTTTTTAGACTGAGCTATTATTACTCCTGTGTTTGTGTCTCTCTAATTTATAACAGTCAGATTAAAATATGTATATATTTGAGACAGACACTGTAAGTGGTTTGGCTGATTAATCACAGCCATTAGGATGTTTTACAAATTACTGGTATTATAGAACTTAGTAGATCTTAGCAGTAGACCTGACTTTTTGTGCTCAGTTCCAGATTTATTGATTACTTAGATTGATTTTGGTGTTCAGTGATCCGCATCATTTAGCCATTTATTACTTTTCCTGAGATGTTAAATAATAATAATTAAATTGCTCCAATAAAGACAAGTGGTTGATTTCTAACAGTGCTGAATTCGACTTTGTTAATGTTGGGGGAAGGTGATATTTTCTGCTCCCAAGTGTTATTATTTTATTAGTCTGGAATCTACCATCAGTCCACCTCTATTGTGTATGAAGATGTTGATGTTTTAGCTAATTAAAGGTGAGATCGGATGGTATCTCTTTTTCTGTGTTGATTACCTCTAATTGGTCTCTGGGTCTGTTCAGTTGTGCATGTCAGTTCTGACCATGAACCTTTCTGTTCTCTCTGTGCTTTTGTTGAATCTTTTCTCTTTTTAAAAGCGTTGAACATCACTGATATATGTGTATTATTCTCCATATCTTATGTGTGTCTACCTTTGTGTCTTTGCCATGCATTTTTCCCCATTATTTTGTAATCGATCCCACAGACGAGGCTTTCTTCCACTAATGAAATGGCATTTATCCACCTCTCCCCTGACCTTTCCCACTCTGGTTGTTCAATTAAGATATCCTGGTGATGCTGATTAGGAATTTGATTGGTCAGAGCTGTTTGAAGACACTGGGGAACTAATCACTGTGGTAGTGAGGGTTCTTTTCTTTATTTCACTTTTGCTTGTTTTCTGATATTTGTGGAATAAGGCAGGAAATTGTGTGATACCAGTGAAATTATTCTTTGAAAATATTTAGTTCTGCTGCTCTGACAATATATATTGATCCATCAATCATGTATTTTGTTTTCTTTGTTTGCCCACTGATTCATACTAGCAAGGTCATTTAAACAGGGTTTTGAATGTGTTCTGTTTAATGCACAGGATTATCATGGTCTAATTCAAATAGGTATGAGGGTTGTGGTTTGGTGCAAACATGGCTTTCAGTTATTTTACCTGTGAAACATGTTGCCTTATCTCTCACATGGCTTTTTAAACCTAAAAAATATATTTCAGTGGTTTGATAAAATGTGTGTAAATTTATTATAGATTTTTTTTCAAGTTTCACAGATGGAACAACAACCTGAGATTATTTCTGTATATTTTCATAATTATAATGATCAACTTTTTTATTGTCAAGAAACATTACATTGCATTTTGGTTGACCTGTTGCTGAGGCTTATACCTCAATTTTAGAGCATATATTAACTGACTAAATATCTTTTAAAATGATATTCTTTGCCTTTTTCAGTTGTCAACATTGTCACTTTTTATTTTTGTAGTGAGAAAATGTCTTCAAGCGATTCGCTTTATCCTACCCAAGGAAGCTGCAATGAAGGTTTGTGGAATGATAGCTTCTATAAATCAGCCAATTTTATGCTGCAAAAGACCCCCACATCCTTTATGAAATGATTATATTATATGTTCTATATTTTTGTATTATGTAAAAAAAACAAAACCTTTATTACTAGTTTTAAATCCTGCTTAAATATAAGAGGGTGTTTGCTATTATACAAACTAATAGATGTATTTGTACCAATGAAAACAGGTTTTGGTGAAGTGGTATAACATCTACAACGCCCCTGGTGGTCCCAGTGCTCATGCTGAGTGGAACTTGTTTGTCACATGCTTCATGACACTGATGGGCTACAACACGGAGCGCCTTGTGTGGACCCGCAACGTGAGCCTCTTGTGTTTCCCATTCTGTACCTGAAACCTTTTTTTAACCTTACACACTTATTTATCTTGACCTTGCTCTCAACCCCCTTCCTTCAACAGCTCCATTTTGAAGTGCCTCTCTCACCAGTGATTGCAGCCAAGAAGGCTCGTCCTTCTGACGGAGGCTCTGATGAGGTGTGTGATTATTGTATAAACTGTTGATGTCTGAAACAAAATTAAAATATCAGTCATCTTTTACTGAGTGAAGTTAAAGCTAGTTAAAGTTAAAATGTGAGCTACAGAGAGTTTGCTTTATTTTAGTGTGGAGTTCAAAATTAACATCTGACTTTCATAAAAGAGAAAGAAAAGGAATGAGGCCTTTCTTTTGAATCAAATGAGTTGATCAATTGTTATAATATGGAATATTATATTTGAAGCAAACAAAACATAAATAAATCCTGATTTACACACTATGTTTTAGGATCTGTACACTTCCATCACTTTAACTTTTAGATAAATGAACAGTGAATGGCATGAGTTGATGTAGATATTATTATGGTTATTTTCACTAATACTTTTGGCTGTAAAATGAAGAATTTTACCTATAATGCACCATTTCAAATGAAGACATGGGAATGCTGCATTATTGCTTCATAGTAAGTTCGAAGACAAAAAAAAAAATAGCCAGAAGTGTTGTTATTTTAACATATTGTTTTGCAGATGATGATGAGACATTAATGTTTCTTCTCAGTTTTGGGTCTGAAAAAGGATTTTCTACAATCCCTCATCCAAATACATATTTCTTAAAATATCCCTGCTGTAAGTTGAAGGCTGGGTAATCAAAGCAAAATAGAGCTGATAAATGTCAGTCAGCTTGAGGCTTTGTCTGTGTTGTGAAGTGTGTTTGACCTGAGGAGCTACATGAGTCAGATTAAATTGTACTATGCTGGTCAGCCCGTCATCCTTGTGACCTTTGTGTGTGTGAGTGTGTGAGAGTTTAGCACATTCAGATGGATGTGAACATGGGCCGTTAGATTTGAACACTTAATGACAATTGTATTCGACAAGCTGTCTTTTTCTCTGTCTTTGTTGCACTGTAGGATTGGGACTATTTGTTGGCTCTCACTATCACCGTCAGATGACATCCCAGCCTGTCTTTGCTCCAGTCGACTCCAATACTCTCATCAAAGAGACAGACGGCCTGTCCTCTGTATGGATCTAATTCAATATGCCTGTTTTATGTAACACCTCTTCCTTCTCCAACTTCCTTTTTGTTAATTTCCCTTCATTCTTCTTCTGTCTTTCTTTTTTTTTTTCAAAATGTATAGCGATATTTTCTTTCCTGAATGTTTAATGCTGATAAATTGTAAAGAAAACAGTAATGACATCTCTTTCTGCTTTACCCTTCATCATTCCAAGGTGTCTCCTCCCTCTAGTCCGTCCCTGAAGTTGGATAGTTCAGCTCCACTCTTCCCTCACATCCCTTCCCTTTTCTACGTTCTCCATCTGCTCTATGAAGAGCTGCAGCTGGATGAGCTGCAGAGAGCCAGCACCTCCTCACTGGTCTGCTTGCTACAACAGCTGGCCAGGTACCGACCCCTTCTTTGTGTGTGCTTTTCATTTTTCTATTACATTAGGTCAAGTGGGTTTGTGCCTTGTATTTGTGAATTGATTCACAGAGTAAAAATTGCGTAGAACTCAATGAGCCGAGTTAAAAACAGTTGAGGCAAAATTAAGCCTGAACTATGGTGACTGTTATTGGTGACAGTGACAATAGCAGAGGGGGTGGATGTAGGAGGGTGAAGTGCTCTTCACAGCTGGCAGTGTTTGCCTTTCATGTAGTCTGTTTTTATCTTTTATTAAATTAACTGGTTGTAGCTAAAATGATTATCTCAATGGTTTATTAATTATGCAGTAGTCTGACCAGTTTACACCATTTGTGTCTCAATAGTTTGGTTAAGATGCAAAATGTATGCAGTGTTTACTGAATTTATCACATGATTCTGATGACATTTACTATTGAATTATTTCTACTAACAGAGAACATCTTTATCATTTGGCTACATTACTTTAAATATTTAAGAGATAAGCACAGTTATAATATAACAGATGATTAACAAGGTGTCAGTGTGTAGTGGGATCTTGTCATCTCCTCATCCCCCTACAGTTGCAAACATAAAAAACAAAACAGTAAAAACATAAAAAATGTCAAATGACTTTGGTATTGCATGTTTGGTTTGTTCTTTAATTTTTCTAGGTGTTATGACTCTGGTCCACATGCAAATAGAAATGGAAATATAATGTATCTTAATTCTGGAGACCACTCAAAAAACTATACAAATTCATTCTGGGCTACTGAAGGACATGATGGTGTAACATGGTGACTTACCTCTGTATAGAAATGATTTATTCTAAGGGATCAAAAAACGCAACCATTTTTTATTTATGTATTTTCATTGTTCAATAATAATAATAATAATAAAAAAAACAACCTAGATCTGACTAAAGCTGCAGGAGCCTAAACTGGGTTGAAACTGCATGCAAAAAAAATCAAAAGACTAGATGTAAAGCTAGATGGACTGGGTGTTTACTGCCTTTATGGAGAACTGAAGCTACTTTTTCAAGTTTCCATGTCAAGACACAATAGAGCAGGGGTCTCAAACTCATTTTTTTGAAGGGCCACATTCAGCCTGATTTGATCTCAAATTGGCTGGACCAGTAAAATAATAGCATAATAACCTATAAATAATGACAACTCCAAATTTTTGTCTTTGTTTTAGTGTAAAAAAAACCCCATTAAATTATGAAAATACTTAATTTATAAACTATCCAAACAAAAAAGATGTGAATAATCTGAAAAAACTGAAATTTCTTAAGAAAAGTAATTTTAACAATTTTAAAAATTTTAACAATATCATGCCTCAACTTATCATTTATACATATGAATTATGGATCGAGTTGTTAAAATTGTGCTTAATTTTCTTTAGCCATTTCAGGTTGTTCATAGTTGTTCAGGTTATTCACATTTTATTGTTACAGGATAGTTTGTAAATGTAAATATTTTCATAATTTATTGTTATTTTTTGCATTAAAATAGAGACAAAAATTTGAAGTTGTCATTATTTATAGACATAATGAAATATTTTTTTCACATCAAACTTAGAAGAAAATATGGAGTAATTATTTTTTTGCAGGTTATTATGCTCATATTTTACTTGAGATCATATTGGTCTGAATGTGGAACCTGAACTAAAATGAGTTTGACAGCCTTGACTGTGGAATTTTTGCCCTTTGCAAATTCATCCAATGGGCCAGATTGGAACCTTTGGTGGGCTGCATTTGGCCCCCGGGCCGCATGTTTGAGACCCCTGCAGTAGAGCAACAAAGTCACATCTGACAGAATCTGATCAGCGATAGGTTATTAGAGCTGTCAATCACTTATATAACCCTCTTACTGGTCTGAAAACACCTGTGATTAGCTAAACATCCAGGTTTCATAGGGTGGATTTTCAGAAGAAAAATAGGCAATAAATAAATAAATACATCTTTGTCATGTCATCTCAGACCACTGAGTTATAATGTGCTGAAAGGTAATAATGGAATTTTCCCAATAATACTAAAACCCATCGAGCACTGCAGCTTTAAATCCACCAAAAACTTATACACTGAACTTTAAATTTGTACTTATGACAATTGCTTCTGTTTTTTTTCACAGTAACAAAAACAAATATCTTATAAATACCAGGCACATATGGTCTGCTGTGTGTGTATTATATGCAAACACATGAGGTTTTATACCAGATTTCCAGAGTTGGATATCTGCATACATTAAGTCTTCTTCAGTGCACACACAGAACACTGAGTCAGAGGTTCAAGGCTCAGTAACAGGATTAAAAAGTATTGATTATCTGATGTTAAGCAAAATGGTAATTGAACTATAGCTGCTAATTTCTCAGAGTATGTGTTTAATTAGTTCTCAGAGTCAACTTAAATGCCACAGAGAATGTGCAGCTATTTTTTAAGTTTGATTGAATGTTCTGCATTTCAGTCACCAGGAATCTGAAACAATGCAGAGTTATCCCTTTAGGTGCCAGAGGTTTTGTTTGTTTGTTGTTTGTTTTTTTAATATTCAATTTGGTATTAAGATTTCAAAAAGCTGTCTGTTTCATTCAGTTATGTTGCTTGTAGCAATATTGCAACTTTGCCGCTTAATGAGTTAATAAGGATTTTATCTTTGCTTTGTCTTGGATTTATTTATCACCATGGCTGTTATTTATTCTTAATGTAAAGAAAAAAGAAAAGGACTTGGCCTTTAGCTCTTCTGTGTTGTCTCCTTTATCTGCTGGTGAGCTTTGATGGATTCCCACTGTTTTGGCCCTTAATCTTTATTACCAAGCTTTTCATGACTTTGTTTCAGTGCTCATGGCTTAGAGGTCCTTCTCACAAGTATTTCATTTTTGTTGCAGAGACCTGCAGTTGGATGCATATGTGGATCTGTACTGGAGAGACTATCCTTCATTAATTAGTGGCTTCAATGAAAGTTGCCTCATAGACCAGGGTAAGACCCACTTAGTGTTCTAATGATTGTATCAAGCCAGGAAACAGCCAAGACATATTATAGAGCAATAGAAAGGTCAAGACGGTCTGCTGCTCGTAAAGACTACCCATGATGTCTTCACTTCTCTGTTTGTCTGTGGTTTCTTCCACAGTAGTTTAGTAATTATTCAACCATATATTGACATTTACATTCACTATCCCCTTTTAGAGTGTCTCCTGTTTAAGATAGAAATACAACTCTAAAAAAAAAATTACAGGACAGGGTAGGGCATTGACTGAAAAGTCGGTTTGCCGACGTGTCGACATCTGTGGCACAAGTCGACGTTACTTTGGAGGAGTCGACTGGTTGTGTGTTATTCTCTCTCTCCCTTCCATCACCTGACAGTGCGCGAGCTGCCATTCAGCGCATGTCAATACTCTCATCTTTATACATGAAAACATGGAGCGCAGTGAGCAGTAGTGATGCGCAGATCAGCGGACCCGGGTTGGGTTTGTGCGTGTCCAAAAAATGTCACTTTATTTGCGGGGCGGGTCAAAAAATTCCACAAAGCCAGTTTAAAAAAAAAAAAAAAAAAACACCCGTGTATCACTAGTGCAATGCCAAGACTTAAGGAAGAAGACGACTCAGAGTAGGATAACTAAACTGACTGTGATCTAGAAAAACTATAGTCTAAGTAATGTTCTGTGAACTATGCAAGCACCACCAATATTGAATAATCATTCGGACAGCCAGTGTGTTTGGATTTTTCTGTTCATTTATTTCATGAAGACAATCTGCTCTTTTCTCTAACATGCAGTGTGTCTTGGCTGCTGTGGCCTTAACCTTTTCCTACTTTATGTTCACTTAAATTTAAAAGAAAAGTCAAGGTGTTAACCTATGTTTTGTTTTGGTTCAGTGTCTGAGAAGGACTGTTGATGCTTGTGTCTTTCCAGTTTTTTATTCTGCTCTTTTCTGTACATTGTTAATGTTCCAGTGAATGTTAGTACAAGTTGCTCATTGTTGAACGGCTGTGTGTCTGTGTTGTTCCTCCGCTGTCAATGTGATGATGTCATCACACAAGTCGACTAGACTTCAACTTTATTGACAAATAAGTCGATCTGAAAACTTCTGGAGTCATTAATGCCCTAGGACAGGGTTGTAACGTGCATTACCATTAAATACCTCACAACATCATATAATCCAAGGTAGTCATTCAATAGTTAACACTTCTTATAATGTTCGCTTTTACTCTCAGTCAACATTTTGATTGTTTCCTCACAGTTGCATTATGTATTTTTTCTTGTGTGGCATTCATAAAAGTAAAACTACCCTCCCTGTTTTGTTTCTCATTTATGAAAGTTAGTCCTCTTTGTGGAGCATAGAGCCTCATTTATGAATGTTGGATAAAACAAATTAATCTTAAAATACTATACACTATGTTTTTTCTTTGTCCTCCATTCATGTGCCTTTTCTTGCTCTCTCCTATCCTCCTCCTCTCCCCTTCTTTCTTTCTCTTCACTTGTCCCACATTTCCTTCTACAGCCCAGATTGGTCAGATGCAGCGGCCGTCTTTCTTGACTGCGGAGCCTCCATGCGTGTTCAGCTGGCTCAGTAACTGTTTAAGAGGCGAGGAGATCCCTCCATTCCCATACCTACCCGGCATCTGTCAGAGGACCAAGCTGCTGGTTCTGGTATGAATGAAGACCCTCTGTCTATTGCATTGGTTTTGTTACTGATATTTAGACCCATAGTGTTTTATTTCCGACATTTTTCCATTCTTACTAAAGGTTTCCCTATTTGCTTCATGGATTTCTTTGGAAAAAAGTAATCACATGACAACTCAGGATGTACAGATGTATTAGCTGAACCTTGGTCTCGGCCAATGTTGACCCTTTGACTAACAACAGCTCTCAGCAAATGTGATGTCATTTATTTAATGATAGTATCCAATGTTAATCTATTTTGTTATATATATATTTTTTTTTTTCATAAATTTAATGATTGAGTTCATGCTCATAATTTGATGAGGGCCTGAAAATGGACATTCTATACTACACAAGGGAATAAGTAACAGACAGAAAATAAAACAAAGAGAAAATTATGTTTTAAACACTGGAATGGGCCCAGAATTTCACAATCAATGCACCACTTTTTTATGTGTTGGTGTTGACAGGACTTTGCAAAATCCTAAACCTCTACTCTAAATGAGAGAATCCCGTATTATGTTTTTATTAAAATATATACATAAAATGTTTCAGGGAAATTCAAATTGTCCCTCATGGGAAAATAAACTTGTGTACTTTTCAGCTCTGTAAATATATTTAGCAAGACATGTGGCAGTTCTTTGAAACAGGACCAAATAACTTTTAGTTATGGTAGAGCTACATAAATGTTAGCTATCAACTTGAGAGAAGTGTTCACATTAATTATTGACATAAAAAAGACCTTGATGAGTTGTTTTGGAATGACCCTTATGTATTGTATTGTAGTGCCAAAAAGGTTTTAAAGTGTTAGGATTTTTCTTGTACAAGTAAGTACAGTAAGTGCATTATAATGTGACTTCACAGTTTTTATACAAGTAGATTTGATGTACTAAAATTACATTTCATTTGCTCACTTGTAACTTCGATTTTAAGATTAATGGTTGAAGTTTCCTCTTGTTCTGATGTGCTCAGGGGGAAAGAGTTCAGCATCTGTCTGCACATATTATGCCTCTGTGGAATGTGGGTGTTCTTTTTCTGAACATAAAAAGCAATTATTTCATGCTATGTATGGGCATGTGCAGATGAGTGTGTGTTGATGAGGGATTCAGCTAGCTGAGGATGACAACAGATAAAAACAGACAGACTGATCAAAACAAACATAGACAGGAAAAAACAACTTGAAAGTATGAGAATATTTTGGGTCAGACAATTTAATGTGTCGATCATGCATGTGGACATGTCTGTTTGGAGCTCTAAACTGTTGTTGCTACAGTTATTTTTTTGCATTCAGATGCAGTTGGTTAGGCTAAAAATCCAGTTCCATGATTGCAGGATTGACCTGATGACCCTGAACATCTTTCACAGTAAAATTTTGACTTTTTAAGTATGGTTCACTTCAATGACGTTGTATATTCTTGAAAAATAGACAGTGGCAGGGAACAAAGACCAGTCACCTTTTGTGTGTGCTTCTACATTGTACATGCTGCAGTCAATGGGTTTATTCTTTGTTTTGACCCTGATACTGTGGTTCATTCCTGGTTGTTTGACCCTATGCCAGTTTCTGCTGTTAGAGCAGAAAAGAATAAGCATTTAGCCTTCTAGTCTGAACCCATATAATTGTAAATATCATCCAAGACCTTTCATCTCCCCCTCAAAGAACATTTTATGTACCTTTGCTTATCATTTATATTGTTTATATTGTTTAATATGTTGTATATTTCCTGTTTTTCTCAGAGTTATGCTCTTTACATCATTGGAGATGAATTTGCCACATCGGCAGAAGTGTCAAAATACCTGTTCAAGCTCTCTGCAGGTCAGTGTATGTTAGTGTTTTTAGCCAGCCTTGAAGGTGCTTAATTGGATCCTTGGACTGTATGTGAACATTATTGACAACCAGCTCTTATTATCTGCCAGTCCCAAAGTTTTCTGCTTCAGGCCCCAGTAACACAGAAGGCAAGTGATGCAAGTTTGTGCGTCACCTGTTTGCTATATTTCTCCTGATTTGTTTTTGACAAAAACCCAATACAGGCTTGACACCAGGTGCTACAGGTATTTGATCAGCCCTTTTCACTGAAACATTATTGAAGATTGATGTGGTGGGTGGCTGTACAATATCCAGTGTGACCTTTTTTCATGGCTATCATGCTATTTTTCAGTAAAAAACCAAAACCAAACAGTGCATGTCATCCCACATAAATACCATCCTCCACACATCAGGAACAAAATGGCACCTTTATTTACTTGCACTTGTTGCTCACCAGTAACACATGTTAGCATGTGAAACTGAATGGCAGAGTCAAGAGAAAACAAAGTTGAAAACAGTATTGAGCAAGCTTTACAATGTCAGACAAAGGCTCAGAAACTCAAGCTGGTTGACCTATTTTCTCCCACCATTTTCCTCTCTCATCCCGTCCTTTCTCAGGTCAAAAGTCCTGCATCAGTGAACCACACATCAGAAGGTAAAACATCGCAGAAATGTGATAAAACATTTAAAATAACAGTATTTTAATGTTTTTAAAGCGGCTAAGTTAAATTGTCGGGTAAAATAAAACGTTGTTTTAATCCCCACCTCTATCTCTTCCCACCCTCTTTTCTTTCTTGTGTGTATCTTTACTATTAGTCAATGCAGAAAATGCTACAAGGCTGATTTCCTCTCTCCTCTAATGTCATTGTCTCCATATCCATGTTTCTGTGTAATTTTAACAGAATCTCAGGGTGTTTTAAAGTGGGATATTTAAATAAAGAAGATACTAAACGCACTTAACAAAATCTGTTTATTTAAAGAGCTCATGGCATTAGTGCAGGCATTATTCACACCAGGTTTACTACAAACACAGTTTTTATCAAAAAGCACCTGAACAATTATTATCACAATGTCAGAGTTTATTGGTTTCAAAAGACTTTACACTTTTGCTTTGTTTAATTTTTGTCCTTTTTCTTCATTCATAGTAGGCCAGTCTTTTGCTCAGTCAGTTAGCAATGGTTATTTTTGTTAATCTAAACTTCCTATTCATTCTAGACAGAGCAGTGTAAGGGTCAAGTTTGCTACTGAGAGTCTAGCAGAACAGCTGGTGGTCTGGCTCACCTCAGAAGGTAAGGTGAACTGATTTTAAAAACTGATTTTTAATTCTCTCTATTCAGAAAATGTGCACTGATTATCTGCTTTGTATAAATTTGTGTCTTCACACCTGCTCAGTCAAATACAGTCTGTTATAAGTGCACTTAAACCAGGACACTTTTGATTGCATGTTCAAAGAAAAAAAGGACATCCTCCTCTATTCTTCTGGTTTAGGTTTCACGCTGAAGGACCTGGAATCAGTCCCCTTTGGTGTGGCTCTGCCTATCAGAGAGGCAATCTATCGTTGCCGTGAGCAACCATGTTCTGATTGGTCAGAAGAAGTCTGTCTGTTGATTGGGCGACAAGACCTAACCAAACAAGCCCATAAGATGACCTTGGCCAAAAGTAAATCGGTAAGCATGACACACCTGACTTTTTCACCACTATACATGTCATGTTGCTACATATAATGATGCATTTGCCAAACTGAGAAAATGACGAGTCAGTAAAGTCATCTTACTTAGGTCAAGCATGTGTTAAAGGATGCTGTCTGTAAACCTCAACATCTGTCATATGATTTCAGGTCTAGAAGACCATTGATGTGTGCCATTCCAATATCTTCCCGCTAAACATAATGTTGATATTTGATGAATATGTCTTTTGTGTGTTTGTAGTCTGTTGGTTCAGGCTTGTCCTTGGAGCCTCCCGCCACCACAGAAGTAGATGAGGAGGAAGATGGGATGTCTGACATAATTCAAGAGGTAACATATACATCATGGGGCGGCCATGGCTCAGGAGGTAGAGTGGGTCGTCCAATAACCGAAGAGTGGTTCGAATCTCATTCTGTCCTAGTCATATGCCGTTGTGTCGTTGGGCAAGACACTTAACCCCCCTTGCCTCCAGTGTCACTCACACTGGTGTTTGAAATCATATGAATGTTTGGGGGTGGTTAGAGGGGCTGTTAAGCGCAAATTGGCTGCTACACTTCCGTCAGCCTGCCCCAGTGCAACTGTGGCTACAAATGTAGTTTACCACCACCACCAGAGTGTGAATGTGAGAGCAAATGTAATGCACTGTGGGTGCCTTGAAAAGCTCTATAGAAAGCTAATCCATTATTAATATGTGTACTCAGGGTTTCTCCAGGCCAAGCCTAAAATCCACTAATTTATCAAAAATGTTCAATTGGGAAATTATAACTTTTATAAAATGGCTTTACCTTCAGTTTGCTGTCAAATACTATGAAATTTTGAATAGATCGTACTGTAAAATACAAAGCAAAACCAACATTGACCCGATAACCATTCTGCAGCTAGTGCATGTTAAAATTGTTTCTTCTGTATCACTTTCATCATATATGGTTTATTATGAGAAAATTGGGTTTGGGTGAAGGCTGTTAAAAACAACAAACATGAAGCAGTTTATACAAGACAATTCTCAAATCAGGAACTTATTTGTCCTACTTGCAGTGTTTTTGCCAGAGACATGAAATAGATGTTAAAGGTCAAGTGTGTTGGTTTTTTGTTTATTCAGTAAATACAGAAAGTGACTAGGTGATGTGGAAGAATTGCAGAATTTCAACTTGGATCTGAAAAATGAACCAAAGCAGCTGAGGAAAATGTAATTATATTTATAATGGTCTAAAAAGAAAAACAATCTTTGAGATGTGCAGAAACCCTGACTATATTTTTAATGCTGTTTTTGCCTCTTACATGCATTGTGTGCTCCTTTTGAGGCTGGTTTAGTTAGACTTGCTAAGAGTAACTCAAGGGATTTACCATGAGAAATTTTAATGCTCATGTCTCGTACACCTGTTCAGGTCACAGGGCTGATCTGGAGTCAAGATCTAAGGATTCAGGAAGTCAGGAGGCTCCTGCAGAGCTCCAGGCCAGTACGAGTCAGTGTGGTCCAGCTACCTGAGGTGTCTGACCACGAGTACATAGAGGAGAAAGAAAACAAGTGGGTATTGTGTATTTGTGTATATGTGTTCATTTGGTTCAGCATTTCTTAAATTTAGTTTTCAGATTTGTTTGGAGGCATAGGATGGTATAGAGATCCTGTTGATCCTGATATTATTATTATTTCCTTGGTCACTCTTTCCCTCAATCTCTGTGTCTTAGACTTCTTCAGTTGTGTCAGAGGACCATGGCTCTCCCAGTTGGCCGAGGCCTCTTCACTCTCTTCTCTTACCAGCCTGTACCAACTGAGCCTTTACCAGTCCCAAAACTCAACCTGACTGGTAAAGTGATGCATTTCATCATTAATGTGTTGTTCACCTGGCTAAATTGATTTATATTTTGGATTTGTTTGCAATGTAGTTTTAGATGTCGCACCTACTATTTTGTCAATTGAAAGAAAGTTATAATTTTGCAGAAAATAGTAGAATATGTTTTATAGTTCTAAAAATAAATTGCAATGAACTGAAGTCTAAATCTAGATCTGGTGTAAAAACATTTCTCTAGCCTTTTCTAGTCACATATTAGAATGTAAGATGTATTTACCCAGTATGTAAGGTAACAAAGTATGACATCCTAATTTCTTAGTCTTAAAGAGCACATACAGTATTTGGTATCTTTCACAGTTATATTTTCAGTGTATGTTTCTCATTTCCACCTCCAGGCCGCGCCCCACCCAGGAACACCATGGTAGATCTGAACAGCGGCAACATTGATGTCCCTCCCAACATGACCAGTTGGCCCAGTTTTCATAACGGAGTAGCAGCTGGGCTCAAAATAGCTCCTGCTTCTCAGGTCAGTCAAAAACCACAGCTTCACTATGTCTTTGTCATCACATTATCACCTTATTTCATTTCAGTGTATGTGTGTGCAGGATTAGATTTACCAGACTTTACCTCTGATCCAACAAAGAAAATCACTTTGATCAGTTAAACTTTCACCCAGACAGTTTCATTTCCATAAACCTAAAACAGTACAAATAAAAACACAATTGTAGGTTCTTTTACATACAATTAATAATATATGAATGGAGTATTGGAGAACAGCAATGTTTCTTCACACAAACTCCCAATGGTCCCATTATGTTCCAGTTTGCATGATACACTTTCTCAAATGCAAAATAAACAAATGTCATTCAAATAAAGCTTCATTCTCTTTTATATGTTCTTAAGGTGGACTCGGCCTGGATTGCATACAACAAGCCAAAGAGCCCAGAGCTGGCCAATGAATATGCAGGTTTCCTTATGGCCCTGGGACTCAATGGACACCTGACAAAGCTGGCGACGCTTAACATACATGACTACCTCACCAAGGTACATACACACATAAAGATGATGGAGAGCACAAAAAATGTCCAAGTACACATATTGTAAGATTTCCTTTATATGCCTACAGACTTACAGATTGCAGGTTTAATTAATGCTTTCTACCTTAATGCTCAGTTTATGCAGCTTGAAATGACTGTTTTTGCTCTGCTGCAAACAAACTTGAACCGCACATATATAAACACCCATTTAGAAAAGCAAGGGAGGAAAACAAACATGAGCTTAAATACAGTTTACACAAAGATACACCCATCTTTGCTCTTCACACACAAACATACAGTACATGCACACACCTGCACACACATTTTCTCAAGATGAGTGAATATGAGACGTGTAAACTTGCATCAGAATCAGGCAGCCAGTCAACCTGAAACTCTGGCCTGAGAACTACTAAGTAAAGCAAGGCTTCCCAACTATCAAATGAAACAAACAACAGGATGGTTTGGTTCCACCTAAATTTTTGATGAAAAGTTGGAGTGAAGATGTTTTTTAAGATAAACCATCACAGATTATCCACTGGTTCTGCAATTAAAGAATTTCTATTAACCATTAAAATTAAAGTATTTCCTCTCTAAATTTAATGTATAAATGTCAGGTCTTAGGGTTTATATAGGAAATGATTTGTTCATAAAATAGACTATTCCCCTTTTGTTTGCTATTTATAATGAATTTAAATTGTATCTTGAGTTGAGGGATGTACACAACATAAAACGCATAACTAAATGTATATTTCTAATATATAATATTTCTCTGGGTGATTGTTCTAATCACAAATTATTAAATGATCATAGAGTGCACTGATTGGCCACAGGTTAACAGTATCAAAGTATGCTGAAATATCAGTAAAATGGAAAGCTTTTCAGTCTGCATGAAAGCACTGAACGTGAAGTACGTGGTTGACAGTGAAGCATGTGTTCGTGGCTTTTGCTGGTTTCTATTTTCACTGCAAAAGAGAAATTTCACTGACGTGTTCAATTCATAAGAATTGTGTCTCCATTGTGGTTGAGAGACCGTGTCCCTCGTCTGTTAAGCATTCTGGTGCTCTTTTCCTGGTTGTTGTGTTGTTTCACAATGACAAATCATCAGCCAGTGAACATTTTTTGTGGCCCAGATGCTTCTTATCTTACATAGTTTACATATTTAGGAAATGCCTAAAATAAATCTGTTTTATAAGATCAGCAATTATATTTTTCACTTCTTTGGTAAGAGAAACAAGAAAAAAAAATAGTTTGAATGTAGTTAAATAATTTAGGTGTAAATTAATTTGTTTAAACTGATGAAATGGTCACTTATTTGGAAATAGATCTCTACTGAATAAGCGAGTTTTAAAGGCTGTTAGAAAGTAGGTCAGTAATAGTAATTAGCAGTTAAAAAAACTGAGACAAGTAAAAATAAGACAAGGTTTACATATTAATGGAGAAATGACTCAGACATTCAAATATATTTATATCTTTATTTCATAAAGATGCAAAATGCCCACTAGTCACATCATATTTCATTCATTAATATATGGACAATCTGTGACTTTAAGAGAATGGACTCAGTGGAAATTGTTTTGCTTTCTTGATTAAATAGACACACAGTCCACAGGGGTCTAATGAAAACTGCCCCACTCAGTGAGCTGCTGTGGAAGCTTATTTAATGTGAGGCTCCTTAGATACTAATGTCACAGTAGGAGATGATTACAATGGATGTCATTTCTTCTGTTGCAGCAGGTATACAGTTGTGGTCACAATGCCTGATATAAATCAAAGTCAACATTTCACTAAAATGATATTCATATATAGCACTAAAATATATGTAGTGGTATAAAATACTATAACAATCAAATTTCCATTTCACAGTAGAAAAAACAAGAGACTTTAAAATTTCCATTTCAGTGGTGCTATGTTATTGCTTCTCCATTTTTGTCACAGGGATGCATTGATGTATTGGCTGAACATTGGATGATATTTGCTGATGGTTTCCAAATATGGGTCACTGCCATCAGTGAAATTACATCAGTATAGTGGAGGTTTCTTCATGCAAACAAGAGGATAAATAACAAATGACAAAATAAACAAAAAATATACAGAAATGGCATTGGCTATTAACCAAAGTGTCATTTTATATATCAGTGTCAGTATCAGCTAAGAAAGTATTAATTTTAATTTCCATTTGATAGGGAAATCTAGTATGCAGGTTTTAGTGGGAATAAGTTGTAGTGTGTTTATGTATGAAAAGACTCAGTTTTCAAAAGAAAAAGGCAATGAAATGTAAAATAATGAATCCAACAAAAGAAAACATTACTGAGTGTTACTTTAATCCTTGTGAAAACTATGTAAGTGGGTTTGAGAAGGTATTTCCTCTTATGAGTGGTTTTCTTAAACGTTAACTTCACTTTTGTAATTTTTATTATCTGTCTGCCAGGGTCATGAGATGACGAGTATTGGGCTCCTGCTAGGTGTGTCTTCTGCCAAACTAGGCACCATGGACATGTCGGTCACCCGTCTACTTAGTATCCACATCCCTGCTTTGCTCCCACCAACATCTACTGAACTAGATGTACCACACAATGTACAGGTAAGACTGAATGTTTACAGACTTGGCTTAAATACCTAAATAAAGTTGAGAATGATTAATTGTGATGTCTTCTGTCATCATTCTCCCTTAATGTATATGGATTTTGTTTTAAAAACAGCCTGCACATTTTCGCAGTATATTCCCATGTTATAAATTATAATATAAAAATGTTTAATTTCTCCATCATTACATTTTGTTTTGTTCTGCAGGTTGCTGCTGTCATTGGCATTGGGCTGGTGTACCAAGGAACAGGACACAGACACAATGCTGAAGTCCTGCTGTCTGAGATAGGTGGGTGTATGTGACACGGGAGAGATGTTTTTACAGGTATATCTAAAGGTATTGCAGCTATACAGTTGGTATTGTTGTGTCATGTGTCTGTGCATGCATGTCTTCCAGGTCGACCTCCTGGTCCAGAGATGGAGTACTGCACCGATAGAGAGTCCTATTCATTAGCTGCTGGTCTAGCCCTGGGTATGGTCTGCCTGGGGGTAAGTTGAACACACTCATTGTAATCCTTTTGGGAAAGCTGCCAGCTCCACCTGTTGCCTTCTCTGCAGTTAATTGTGTATATATTTGTTGACTGAAACCATTTCTTTACCCTGAAACCTGATGGGTGCTATTGATAAAATTTAAAAACACTTTCAGTTTTACCTTTTAACCTCATTCTGCACTAGTAATATCTTGATAAACTTATCTTGACTTTCTCATCATCCTGTTTCGTTTTCCTTTCAGCATGGCAGTAATCTGATTGGCATGACAGACCTGAATGTTCCTGAGCAGTTGTATCAGTACATGGTAGGGGGTCATCGCAGAGCACAGGCCGGAGCCAACCGGGAAAGGCACAAATCGCCCAGCTACCAAATCAAGGTAGGTGAACAATCTCTCAATGAGAATTTTCTTCCATGCCCAGGGTTCCATGTCCACTGTAATTACACTGTCATAATAAAGATGAAAATTGACTGATTAGCTCTTTTTGAAGACTAAGTTTTAAAAATTTAAGTGCACACTATTACAATATATGCATCTGACACATGACTTCACCTGATTTAAAGTCTGCCCCCACTCACTCACCTTGGCCAATCTCAAGTTTTCATGTCATTGTAATGATGGTTTGCACTTAACATTTTCCTACAGTGGTGTGACAGTGGTAGCCTCCTGCTATCATGCATACAAAACTCTTACACAGCACTAAAATATCTACAGCTCATGAATATTAAATAGGGAGACTGGGAGTTGATGCTGTTTGCTTATTCCAGGAGGGTGACACTATTAACGTGGATGTGACGTGTCCAGGGGCCACACTGGCTCTTGCCATGATCTACCTCAAGACTAACAACAGGTGAGAAAAGCAAAACTGGTTACCTGTAAGTAAATAACATGAAGAAGATTATTAATTTTATTCATTACATGTCTGTGTAAAATTTAAATTGGGTTGGTCAGTGAGGTATTCTATAGTGTGTTTTTAGATGCGTCCATGTGGTCCTATTGTTTGTTATGCGATATTTCAAGAATGTTACAAGAGAATGTCATACAGTTTGACACAGATGTTCACTTGAACTCAAGGCTGAACAGAACAGATTTTTTTAGGCCAAATGTCAAGTTTGCTGTGACCTTAAAAATCATGTTTTGGTCACAATTACTGCACACATTTGATTGAACTCATGGTTCTTGTCTGTGTATAACAAAATGTTGTTCTGTAGTACCAACCATAGAACCGAATGGATATGGTTTTGTAGAAGCAATAAAATAATTTTTAAAGTAAAGAAAAAAAAACACTAGAATGTTTTTTGTAAGTAGTAGTTATGTAATAAATGGGATAATACATAGGAAGATGCTTTTTTTCTTGCTAAATAAATGGCTGTCTTTGACCTTAATAATGACCAGCTTGCTCAGCATGATCCTTTCCATTACTAATTTATTCATTTGGATATATTAGATAACATAATCAGGATATTAATTGCACATAAAATACAATTTTTTCTCTTTCTCTTATGCATGCCTACCTTAAAGTAACTCATACATTTTTTAAAAGGTGTTACTTTTTGGCTATTAATCACCTCCGCCAAGGAGGTTATGTTTTTGCCGGCGTTGGTTTGTCTGTGTGTCTGGCTGTGTGCAAGATAACTCAAAAAGTTATGGACGGATTTGGATGAAAATTTCAGGAAATGTTGATACTGGCACAAGGAACAAATGATTAAATTTTGGTGGTGATCGGGGCGTGGGGGGGCACTGATCTGCCTTGGCAGAGGTCTGTGCTCTCTTAGTGCTTTTCTAGTTCATTAATGCATTCAGCTGTTGTGTCTCAGCATGTCATATTTCATCGCACCCTTGCTGGTTTTAGTATCTTTATATGCTCTTTTCTCTTAAATGCATAAATACATGTACACAGTGTGTTGACAGCAGTGTAGTGAGATCCATTCCAACTCACAGAAACTGTCCCCTCACCCTCTGCCCGGTTAAACATCTAGCAGAGCATCCTAACCTGGCTGATGACAAATCTGACTACTTATGGAGTCACATCACATTACGTTCAGATGAACTTCTCTGTCTTCTAGCCTTCAGCTATTGGTCAAGAGGTTCCTGTCTTCTTCAGAGCTTATCTGATGCTGACTGTCTGTTGGTGGAGAAAGTACTAGAGCAAGATATTAACACCTCCTTATATCTTCCTGGTTGCTTCCCCTGTCTTCTTCAGATCCATCGCTGATTGGCTGAAGCCTCCAGACACTTGGTTTCTGCTGGATTTCATCAAACCAGAATTTCTGCTGCTAAGGGTTAGGGTGGTTTTAGTTATCTTTGTGTGTGAGACCACTTTTTCTCACCTTTCTCTAATTTGTCTTATTTATCTTCTTCGCTGCCTTCATCTTAGACTCTAGCTAGGTGTATAATCATGTGGGATGAGATCCTCCCCAATACTGAGTGGGTGAAGAGTAACATACCTCAGGTGAGAAAATACACACTAATTAGTTCATTCTTGTAATTCCAGCTATTTCTGTGTCATGAAAGTAATTTCTGCTTTTAAATGTTCACTGTCTGGTATCTATTTCTTGATCTTCACAAGAAGATTTGTTTTATGCAAAATATTTGGAATAATCAGACCATCTTGGCTGAAGTAATGGTCACATAGGTCCAAGAAGAAAAGCGTTTTGCATAATGCTCACTTTGATCAGAAGAAAAATCTGTTAAAAAAAATGAACCAACCACGTTGGTCGTGGTTAGATTTGTCTTATTTTGATTAGCCTGGTTGTTTTGTTAATATAATGTAAATTGTCAACCCAGGAGCTATATTCTAAATCAAAAAACCTTTCAGTATGACTACTCTTACAGTTTGGCTGTCCGCTGTTTTGTTCTGTTTTGTATTCAGATAATGAGAGGCACCTTTGACCCTTCAGAGGACATAAACATGGAGACAATGGCGTGAGTATTTAAGTCTTTGTATTTACACATGAATTTTGTAGCTCTTTAGTGGAGTTTAAGTAATCCATAACTCGACCTTTGACGTATACTTGTCTCTTTCAGCCAAGCCCAGGACTACATCACAGCTGGAGCCTGCATGGCTCTGGGACTACGCTTTGCTGGCTCTGCCAACTCTGATGCCTTTGACTGCCTCTATGAATTTGCTCGAACATTCATGAAGATCATGTCATTTTCTGGTACAACTACAGTGGTGAGTCCTTGCCCATTTATATCTGCTTATAAGAACAGTTCTTCACAATTGTCATTAGAAACAGTTATACAAATGTACATACTGTAAAATAGTATAAGATTCAAGCAACGGTATATAGTCAACTAAAAAACTAAAACTCAGCGCGTTGTCCATATTTATATTAGTTTTGCAGTATAATAGTGTTGAAAGATGAGAAAACGAGCATAACATTGCTGCTTTCTCAACTCTGGGAAGTGACTTTCTGCATTTCCTGTTTTCTCTCTCTTATCTGTGTATGTTTGACGTGTGCACTGGATACCAAAGCAGACAGGTTTTTACAACCTGCAGACCGGGCTGTCCATGATTCTGCTAGCTATGTCCATGGTGATGGCCGGCACCGGGAACCTCAAAGTGTTGCAGCTCTGTCGCTTCTTCCACAAACGAACAGGTGGTGAGATGAATTACGGCTTCCACATGGCTCATCACATGGCCCTGGGGCTACTCTTCCTTGGAGGCGGCAGGTGAGACTCAACACAAGAGTCTTTTCATTATAGACCAGGACATTTTTTTCTCTCCTTGCTTGATAATAACTTTTTAGAGGTAGTCCGTTCATGTCATGGTCTATTTGAGGAGTAAGTTTGGTTGCGAACAAGCACGTAATGCCCTGCTGTGAAGCTCAAGTGGAAAAATGTCCTCACAGGTCAGCTATGTATGGCATTGCAAGTAAGGCTCAAACTAACTAAATACATACTCTTAGTGCTTTCTATGTGTTCTGGCCTTTTGTCCACATGTAACCACAGTTTTAGATACTTGAAAAAGGAACCTTTGGAAAGTTCATTTAAAAGTGAAAACATTTAGACATTGTTTTCAGTGTTTTCATGAGGACGGTAATAATATTTTTTAGCAAAATTGTGACCGTCATTTCCTTTGTCAGGAGATTTTGGGGATTTTTTTTATTAGTCCATACATGTGACTCCCGTCTTCCTTAATGTGCTATTGTTTGTAGCCCGTCAGAGCTAAACTAATACTTTTTCAGAATTAATTATTAAATCACTAATTAGAATAAAGTATGTTGAAAAATACCCAAGTGGACACACGCATATCTAAACATATGGTTCACAGCTGCCACTGAAGTTTAAGTTAAGGATAGAAACACCACATAAGACAAGAAGTTAACTCTAATAAACTTATAGATCCAGCTGTTATCTGTTATTAGACGTTAAAGCCCCTAATCTGATTGTATGCACCACTTAAAAACATGATGTTAACTTTTATGGATTGAATCATGTTCATTCTGAATGTTTTGCTCAGATGAATAAAAAATTTAAAATTATTGATGAAATGTGTAGAGGTAAATTATACTGCACATCTAACATTTAATGAACCGCACTGAATTTGGGACTGTTTTATCTGGGAAAGGCTAGGTATCTCACATCCACACACCGCATGAGGCTCCAGTGTGGATTAGCCACACAAATACACACTCTTCTGTTTTGGGGTTAGTGTTGTGCATAATGAATGGCATTTGTACTTGAATGCATACACACATGTGCTTGCACACAAACAAACCGGGGTTTGTTCAACTGCTGACCTTGACTTGTGCATTTTCAAGAGAAACACTGGCTCCCACTCTCATTATATGTTGCAAATGTCTTTCCACCTACAGCCGTAATCAGATGAACCTTTTGATTTTATTTGGTTCATGTTTTATTTCAGTCCTGTCAGCTAAAAGCCCACACATCTGCAAGGCTTCAGTCTGAATGTCATTCACTGGTGTGTTTTATTCAGAGGGAAAGTATGAATGTACTTCTACAGGTCTGCTGAGGTTAAAGATCGGGCTGCGGAGCAGAGTCACATTATATCATTGTTTTATTTCCTTTTCTCGCTGTCTGGGCTCGTCACCCATTGAGCCTCTCGCTCGGCCGCATTCAAATCCTCTACCCACGTTTGCACTCTCCTTTCACACATTGTGTCCTTATCACTCCATTGCACTCATTCATTTTCTGTCTGGCACATTTTCTCGCCTCTTTTTCCTCTTTGCTGCTAACCTTTGTGCAGCTTCTTCTATTTCTGTGTTTTCTTTCTATGATCTGTTAGTTTCTCTTCCCAGTTATTATGTTGTTTTACAAGGAAATTGAAGTGAAAGTTTTCCTTCCGCAGGTCACACAAGGTGTTCAGATTTCTAATATTTATAGCGCTCTGTTGCAGACTGTGTAAGGTTTGGATGTTCTACTTGCATTCGTATGGGTTTCCTCTGGGTGTTCTGCTTTCTTCCCACTCAAACAAAACATGAGGTTGTATGATTAAAGCTCCTGCCTGACTTCAGAACTGGACTTGGCCTATGAGTGGTGTGCAGTGACTGCTTTAAACTCCTAAAATAGTTGTTTTGCCTTTAACTGTGGGAAACAAATATCCTTGTAGGGACTAATAAAAAATAGCTTGAAGTGGCGCAAAAACCTGCATAAAAAGAAGAGGTTGATGCTAATATAATGCAATGTGCCAAAGAGTGCTGATGATGCTATAGTAATTATTTATTGATCTTTGGCAGAAATAATAGAGGAATAAGAGGTTTTATTTCAGCTTGTTTGTTTAATAGACTTCAAGTAAGGCTTTTTTTTTTTTTTACCCTGCATAAAATTGCAGCATAATGCTTTCCTCTTTAGACATTCCTTTTTTTGTATCTGAGCTGGAAAAAGTATAGTTTCCTCTTAGACTACTGTATTAAAACATGCAATAAGGTTTTTACAGCATTTTTGCACAGTGATGCCAAAAAATGACTGCCTCCCCCAGCTTTAAGTGCTTACAGTCATTTGTCAGTGATAAGCTTTGACACAAGGAATTTAATCAAGCAAAATTCTCCATGGTTCACAAAATGTTGTGTATATGTTATAAATTAAAAAAAATAAAAAATAAAAAATAATAATAATAATAAAAATAATAATAATGTATACAGAAATACAGTGGGGTATAGTAGAATGTCCAGATTCCACTGATTGTATGTGTCAGAATAATAGATGGTCAAATGTTTTCCACTTTATCCTCCCTTTAAAGTCTCCATTACACATCTTTAAATATCAAAACTCTGCATTATTGGGACAGAGATTTCTGAACGCATTAAATATTCCACTAGCAGACTTTCAAGTGAGGAGCAACAACCTTAACCTCCAGTATTAAATGCTCTTACAAATTACCTTCAAGTCTTAATCATCTGACCTAAATTATAATAATAGCTCCATTTGTGCAAGTGCTCACTTAACTACCAGCTCTTGCGTTTAAGAGGCTCTGTTGTGACGTGATCTATGTTGTCACAGTCACCTGGATTTATTATCAGACAACAAAGAGTAGTGTTTATAATGTTGGAGCCTTTTCTTCCTCAGTGTGTGAAAGTGTTGCTGACTTGAGTGGAAAGCAATCATTGTGTGCATGAACAGTGTGATTTTTGGTATTTTTTATTCTCCTTACCGAAGAACACAGTATATTTCCCCCTGTGTGTGGGTGTTTGCTTTCTTTTTTTTTTTTTTTTTTTTTTTTTAATTTGTGACAAGTGGGCAATTTTAGCACACATTTAGGTGTTGTTTGTGGTGGTGATGATGAGGGTGTGTATGAGTGTGACAGAGTGTGAGAGAGAAGGGACATTTTTGAGAGTTTTTTTGAAAAATTGTTTTTCTATGTTAGGTACACCCTGAGCACCTCCAATTCTGCCATCGCCGCTCTACTGTGTGCCTTGTACCCCCATTTCCCTGCCCACAGTACTGATAATCGGTAAGACTGAAACACCACACTCTTGGTCTTTATTTTGATATTGTAACAAATGTTAAAAATCAAACATTTGTTAAATAACACAGAAGTATGTTTTGTGTAGTTGTTTGACACTTTTTCAAGGAGTGTTGGACACCTGCAATGATAAGGTTAAGCCAGAAATGGACAGAAACTGTATGAACCTTTTTAGTTATTCAGTAACATATCTCATCTGATCTGATATCTGGATTTAATAAATCCCACCCACATGTTTCCACAGGAAGTTAGAAACTCATAATTATTTGTTCCTCTTACTGCTCATCATCCCAACCCATAAATATCCATATACTATCATTAGTGCCTCACAATGTGCAAACGGAAAGTATTTTAGAATTTGAAGCTGTACTGGACAGTTACACGTTAATTGCATGTTTCCACACTATTTTGTGCTGCTCTTTGACTTGTTGCTGCAGGTACCACCTGCAGGCTCTTCGACATCTCGCAGTGCTGGCTGCAGAGCCTCGCCTGCTGGTCCCAGTGGATGTGGACTCGCTGAAACCCTGCTATGCCCTCTTAGAGGTCACCTACAAGGCAAGTTTATCACAGTGCTCAGGCAGAAACATGTAGCAGCCAAACCTTACATGAAAATGAACGCTCTCTCTATATGTTCATCGATTGCCCTTTTCCTCAAATAAGTACATATATGTTGATGGACATCATTAGTCTAATGTTGGGGAAATTAATAACATTAATTATAAACATTCAGTTTGAATATCTATGTTTATATTCTTCCCTCTAGCTTTAGGTTTTAGCCTGTACATATCCAGTCATCATATGATCTTTTGATATTATTTATAATATATTGATATTATTTATATTATCATCATGTATTTGTGCAGACTTACGTTTTCAGTGTTTATTTCACTATTTTACTCAAATTAGGATTAAGTCACATTTTCTGAACTATCATCCAACGTCCATAATCAGTTTAACCACATTTTTCCTTTTCAGTTGAATAAATATTCCCCAGATGAGCTTTTATCTTCACTTCCTAAACTCGTCAGTAGAACTTGGACCGTATGTCCTGTAGCATACTTTCTCTTCTGCTTGTGTCCTATGTTTTATGTAATGGGAACACATTTATAGCTGCACTTCCTCTTGATGAGCTCTTACATGAAACACGTGTGCAAACTGATGTACGTTATGTGCAGATTTCACTTCAGTTAAAGTAGGAAAAATGCTTTCGTTCACAAAATAACCACATGCTCTGTCTTGACACCAACACTCCTATCACTTCTCTTCTTTTTCACACTTTAGATGCACCGTGTGTAAGTGTTGAAGTGTAGTTCTCTGCTTACAATATTAAGTTAAAAATGTATCAATTTACCAAAAAAGTGTATTAAAAAAAGCAGTACCGTAAACTGTTGACCCTCCACTGAAAAGAATTTTAAAAATCAGTAAAAATAGTTAAGTTGCATATCTCTGATATATAAATATGGAGAAATAGTCAATCATTATGGTTTCATTTTTAAGCAGTTGGACTAAAACTATGATCACGAACATGACTAAAATCCCACAATTCTGTAACGCAAGCATCAGACAGAATGTCAGCCAGTCCTGGTCAAATAGACTTGTACAGACCACACTGGTTCAGCCTTCCACTGTTACATGAGCAGCCACAGAACTACAGAGTGCCCATTCATTTGGTCTCATTTATGCCATTAAGATCATACGCACTCACACAGATCCATATTTCCATGTGAATCATGAACTAGTTGGTCCTGATGCCCCATTGACAATATTAGAAACACAGCAGGTTTTATATGAGTGAACATTAAGAGCAGTGTCTCATCATGTTTACACGGTCTGTTTGCAGTTCTCCTGCTATTTCAGACATGTAAAGTCTGTTTCTGCG
Source organism: Sphaeramia orbicularis (assembly GCF_902148855.1). Classification (NCBI taxonomy): domain Eukaryota; kingdom Metazoa; phylum Chordata; class Actinopteri; order Kurtiformes; family Apogonidae; genus Sphaeramia; species Sphaeramia orbicularis. The sequence continues at coordinate 27,530,244 of NC_043971.1, read as the reverse complement.
GTGGATTCTTGCCCCATTAAAACACCACCATTGTTCTTGCAATACTGTAATTGTATCTTTAGAGATGCAGTAAATGGCTCATGAATTATAGGAGCAATCATCTCTTAATCTCCCACTGTGTGGTTTTGTTGCTGCTTGGTTTTGATGTGGTTATTTCACAAGCCCAGCATTATTTTTAGTTCTTCTGCAATGATTGTGAGTCCTTGCTGCTTCTTAGCCTTTTTTATTTTCTATTATTTAAAATAGAACTGATTTTGCAATGAGATACCTGAAAATAAATTAGATGTTATGTTTTTTTTTCTACTTGCATTAAAAACTTTAGCTTTGGGTTGTTATGCAGACAAAATGAGAACCAATTAGAAAAGCATGTTAGTATGGACGGTCATAGAGGTTAAGGAAGGAAGTCAGCTCCCAACAGCATGTTTGCAAATCAAATCATAGATAATCTAGACAATGTGATAGGTGAATGTGAAAGGCAACGTGCTGCAGCCCTTTGCTTCACATGTGAAATGTAGGAACGCTCAGAACAGTTTCTGGTTTATTGTGCAGCAGGCAAAAAAATAAATAATAATGGTGTGAATGCCTAGAAAATGATGTGTTTTTGCCAAGGTCAAGAGTTACTAAAGTGGCTGAGTTTTAAACCCACTTACTTAATTATGCAGATGTTGTCAGTATTTCTGTAAGTGAAGGATGATTGAAGGTTAAACATGGAGGCCGCCTGTTGTCTATATTGATGACACCAGCAGTCGGCATGCCTCAGTTCAATTTAGTTCGCAGGAGAAAGCTCAGTTTGACTCAGTGAAAATGAGCTAGTTATTACAGGAAATGAATACAAAAATTCAACAGATCTGTGATATTTCATGGTAATTTTCAGGATTTTATCAAGATTAATGTTAGGTTCATCCCTAAATGTTGCTTGTGTCTTGTCTAGTTGATGTTCTCAGTTATGTATCATTGCTGTATAAACAATACACAACCATCTGTGTCATTCTGATATTTTAGTGATTCTAGGAACCAAGATCATATGTGCATGGGTAGGAACCTTAAGTCATAATGTTCAGGACTTGAGCATTACTGGAGTAACAGAGATGAAGGACTTGACTTGATTTATTGCAGATGAGTTGACAGGTCCTCCTGCTCAGGAAGATATTAAGAAATCACATCTAATTTTTGGAGGTGATTGAACATGATGTGAACATAACTGATTTCTAATGTAATGTATGTCAGTCATTGTAAAGCAGATTCCAACTCAAAATGTGGAAAGAATTAAGAACACAGTAGACGACTACAGACTTCATTTATGAGGCTTGTAATTGATGGCTCCACTGTTTATGTAAGATAGATCACAAGAAGTTAATATGATGTGACTTATCTCTTGCTTAACCTGAAGTATGACTTGTGTTGCTTGGCTTTTTAGCAGGGACTCAATTTACTGGCCTGATTTTCACCACAGAAATTTAGGGCTTGAGGATTAAGACTCAAGACTTGATGTGACTTTCACCCACCTTTGCATAATTTTACTTTCTTTCTGCACAGATCTGTCCATTCAGTTCAGATTGAGTCAAATCTTGATCATTAATCTAAAATGATTTGGATATTCTTTATATTCCAGTCAAAACCTAATGGGGACCTTAGCTTTACTTTTTTTTGCCAGGCAGACTAACAGCTTTTAAGTCCCTTAAACCCTATTTATTGCAATGATGATAAATGTATTTGTAACTTAAACCTTTAAGGATGTAACAAACTATGAGATGTGAGTTCAGGCTTTGGATGTGAATGCGTTGTTAAATAGGTTGTTAAGATGTTGTCTGTTTAGTAATAATGTCACCTTTTTTGCTTTAGGAGACAAAGTGGTATGAGGAGACAACAGTGGAGCTGATGGCTCCCACTATGCTTCCTGAGCTTCACCTCTTAAAACGGGTAAGAAATGCTGCTAAAAACTTTATGGACTCTGTAGTGGACAATGCAGTGTTATGTATTTAATTAAAAATGTGTTCTGAATTTTAGGTAAAGGTGAAGGGTCCTCGTTACTGGGAACTGTCTGTAGACCTCAGTAAAGAAACACAACACCTGAAGTAAGTATGGAGACACAAGTTTTGCATTTTTAACACAAAAAGGCTGTAGGGCAGTCAATCAAATGAAGCCACTAAACACTGAAGTGTCAAGACACATATGGATTAGTTTTCTCCAAAGGGAAACTCTGAGTTCACTTAATGATTTGGTTGATTGATGTAAAGGAGCATCTCTGTTTCCCCTTAGGTCTATACTGTCCAGAGATGGAGTGTTGTACGTCAAACTACGGGCCGGCCAGCTGCCTTACAAAGATGATCCTCAGGGCTGGAAGAGTCTGCTGGCCTCCACAGTCAACCATCGTAACTCTGGTGTCGGGGCGTTCAAGGTAAACCCTCAATATCTGGAACATTTCATCTGGACAGTCAAACAAACACTAGTCTTGTGATTTTTTTTTTTTCCCACCCGTGTCAGATGTTGATGCTGGTTTGTACTCTGGATTATTTTGTTGCAGAGTTACATATTTGAGATTTTTGGGTTGACTGTTTTTGTTTTTCAGTTTGATATTCACCAGGGATTTGGATTCAGTACTGGAAAACTATTTTTTGTGCCAGTACAATACTGAAACAAAACCTGTGCAAATCTCTTTTTACCTCATTTAAATGTTGCATAATTTGATTAAAAACAAACGCATTAAACCTTGATCCTACAGACCAATTTCAGTACTTCATGTGTTAGGGTTTAGAGCAGATATTCTTTTAAGCCTTTTGGAGCCGCAGGAATGTTTACAAAATAGACCAGTGTGTCCACAGGCCACATCCAACCTGCAGAATAGTAATACATGTAGAAAATGTGAAGAGAAAGCAGTAATGCATTCTTGTATGTAGGATATGTAGCATTTCTTTTCTTCCTGTATTGAAGCAACCTCAAGAACACTTGTGATGTGATGCAGTTTCTAAATATATAATAAATCATTCTTTCATTTGTTATTAGTAAGAAGCCTTAATAGTTCAATTCTATGTTATTTTGTGTACTTTATAATGGGGTTTAAAGAGATCTGAGAGCATGTTTTAGTTAGGCCTAAGTGTCTAGTTTTCATTACAGACTCCCATATGTTTCTAATTAATTTTCAAATAAAATGAAATGATAAAAATCTTAGACTTATTAGGCTCAAAAAACTACTTTCTCATGAAAATCATTCCCCTCAATGTCGGATTAGAAAAAAATCTGTCCCTCATACACAAACAATCAAAGACCCCTGAAATAGATGAAGACTTGCAGTTTTATTGCATGCTTCTAAATGTGCTTTCGGTTGGATATTTCCATAGTATTGTTAATAGCCGGGTGTGACACAGACCAGCTTTAAAGAAATGAGTTTGCAGCAGCAACAGGCTATAAATCGAGGTGAATGGAACTTAATGAAGGTCGTCTCTGGTGGCTGCATGTGTCCAGTCTTGGCAGGTTGTCACTGCAGGTTCAGCAGACAGTTGTGTGTTTGACAGACTATTAACTGGTGTCCTGTGGCTGTAGTGTAACCTGTCAATACAACAGCATGTCAGAAGGGGAGTAAAAAAGAAAAGGACATTATTTATTCCTCTCACCCTCCCTCTGTCCCTTGTTCTCCTTGTTCGTTCATCTTTGGTCTTTTACGTCACCTCATGATTCATATGTCTTCCTCAGCTGTCAGAGCTAATGCCTTACACTCTTTTTTTTGTGTGTGTTTGTTTCTGCAGCCTGAAGCCATCTCTACGTTAACGTCCGAGCCTGCTTTGGTGTCCTTTGCTGAGTTCTTTTGTAAAGACTCAGACGGAATGAAACACGTGAGTCTAACAAGAAGATAAACTGCACATGAAAGCAACTGCAATGTATTTAAGTCCATAATTTCATTTCACTGTAGCCATTGAACTATTTTGGCAGTAACACAAAACTGTTTGAAAACATGTTGGTGGTTTAATCACTAATATATAACACTGAGTGCTGAGTAAAAATGTTGAATACCAATTTTGACGCTGATAACTGTGGCTTATGTGCTAGTTCCTTTTTCACAAAAAGAAAATTAAAATAGAAATTTCAGTACAAATCATGAGTTTTATTTTCAGCTCATTGACATTTGTATGCACAATTTCATAGCACAAAAAGTATTTACTAGAGTGTGATTTAACTAAAGTTGTCCTAAATTATGGACTATATATACATAGTGGGCAGACTCTTTGTGATGTCACTCACTGATTTGTAAACTCCAATCTCAAAGCCTTAAAATGTGCGACATGGTAAATATCATATTGTTTTTATGGAAACAAGCATCTATACTTTGAGTGCAGTTGGAGTGTGAGGGATGAAATCAGAGCATACTGAAAACACCAACCACATAAACTGACAGGAATATTAAACACCATCAAATATTAGCTACTTAATAAATATTAGCCTATTTAGTTTTTTAGTATCAGTAATGTCAACATGACGTGCATAAACGCACAAATTATGGTTACCTTAATTAGCAGGATAGCGGACAGACCTTATAAATCAATATGAATTAATGCAGTAAAGTTACACTGAGTATTTTAGTGAAGTACCAGCTCTTTACCCAGCCATACTAACATGGCTGTTCTGATAATGATACTGAACATTTTTATATTAAATTCTATCTGCCCAGCAGTGAACAAGAGTTACTGACTATAAATGTTTCTATAGCTAAGACAACATAAAGACCAGATATAAAAATACTTTGTCAATGGGCAGGTATCTGTGAGGTGCCCTTTTTTGAGGATAATTCCTTTCAGAAATACATCAGTGTTATATATTTTCATGTAATTGTGTTATGTGGCGAAATTACAAAATAAATGTTATTATAACTTTAGGTGTTTTTCAGTTTATTGTCTAGTTTACTTTTAGAACCTTTGGTAGAAAAGTAAACCTAAATGATATGTAGTAAGTTAAATAACTTTAAAATGACAGCGGTTAAATTATTTTTTTTTCATTCTGACCAGTGTAACTCTCAGTGACTCTAACCCATTACATTTACTATTTCCAAATATCTTTCCCAACACTGTTCATAAAGCCTGACCGTACAGTGTAGACTCTATTATTTACTTCCCTGTTATGTGTTTGGCTTCAGCTTCATGGTGACACTGAATACTATATTTCCTTTTAGAGAATCATTAACATATGAGGAACGAGTAAAGTTTTCATTTCCTGGATGATCATAATGGTATTCTGTGTCGTGTTATATCAAAGCCGTGTTAGAAATAAAGCAAACATTAGTTGTGTGTATGTGGTTTGTGTGGCCACTACAGTAAAGACTGTGCTCTGTTGAACCTTGGCTTCAAATCCTTTCCTGCAGCTGTTGATCATAGCAAGGGAAAACACTGAAATGCATCTATTTACATGCACCATGTATTCCTGCTAATGTGTCCACTCTCTTCATGCTTCCTCATGCGTTAGTCCCTAATATCATTGCAAACAGTAAGTGTAGAAAACAATATCCTGAACATTAAATGTTAACAAAACTCAGCCAAAATGGACAGGAAAGTGTTTACATTATCTGTCCTTTCTTCATATACAGGATTCCCACAAGGTCTTAAAAAGTCTTAAAAGTCTTAAATTTCCAAATCTGCAATCAATACCTTAAAAAAGTCTTTAAAAGATATTAAATTTGATATGGTAGGTCTTAAGTTATGTTGCCATAAACTTGTTCACTATATTGTGTTTAAATGTGTCAGGGAAATGTCCAAGCTGCCAAGAAAGTAATGTTAGTTCAGTCAGTTCCACCTGTTCAAACAATTTATTTTGAAATTAGGAAGCAAATATTGCTAACTGTGCAGCCCCCAGTGAGAAATGACAGTGAGAACAGGGCAATTTGAGGCTTAAATCAATACATTTTCCTAAATTCTTGGAGTCACAAATTTTTGCCAGTATGGCCATGAAATAGGCTGTGAAGTAGACATTAGATTTTGTTCTATGTAGTCTTAAAAAGTCTTAAATTTAACTTGTAGAACCCTGATTTATGATATTCTTGGGGTTTTCTTAATAACCTCAAATTAATTCTATGCAGGAAAATTCATTAAAACTGTTGAGAAATAACCTCTGTAGAGAAATAAATGAATAGTAGGTTTTAACCAGAACTTTTGTCTGTACTTTTTGATATTTATTTAACAGCTGTGTATGTGTGTGGTCTTGATGGGAAAAGAGAACCTACACCAGGGCTTTACTTAAGCCCCTCCTCCAACAAAATATATAAATATATCATGTTCCTTCATTGTAATCTGTCAATTTCACCTTACAGTGATGTCAGTGCAGCAGTTAAACTTTTAAAATGGAAGAAAAACTAAATGAAAAAGATCCTGGATTTTTTGATGAAGAGTATCTTTAAATAAATAAAACTTAATTTTGTTATTGCCAGAGTCTTATTAAACTTGAAAGATCCCTGAGTGTTGGCTGTTATTTTCAGTAATGAGTAGAGCGGAGTGCCAGTATTCACACAGCGTATCTTCTGCAGTTGAAATTATGTTGCTGTTCATGACTAATCTACTTGTTAAACACTTGACTCCTATTTTCATAGCAGACATGCTGCTTCATTACAGGTGCAGGTTAATTGGTTAGATAGCACACTGGTTTCAGCCTGACAGAAAAATGGAAGGTTTTCACTCTGTGGCGTAACATTTTGTAATTAAATTTACAATCAGCAAGACAAAATGTCCCTGCTGTTTATGTTTTATCAGTGTATACATTATCTCTTCTGCCACGTCTTCTCACTATCTTTGTCACTATCATTTTGCTTTGTTTATTCATTTTCCTCACCTTATCTGTGTTCAGATTGCGGATGTTACATTCCCTGGCAGATAATTACCAGATTTTGTTGCTGTCTGGGATATAATATGGCGTGAAATGTAGTGTAATGCATCTGCAGGTTGATCTGTTTATGGATCTGTATATAGATTTCATCAGGTCTTATGTGTCATGGCTCCATCAGTCTGCAACGAGTTAATAATTTACCTTTAAAAAATAAATATTTGCTAAACCAACCAGTGTAAGCTTTATTAAATGATGGAACCTCATCTTTCTATGTGTATGTAGAGGAGTTATATATTTACCCCTTCTGCTTGTGTTGTGTTCAAACAGAGAGAAGACACTCTGGTGTTGTTCTCAGCGATGCTGTATGAATGTGTGACACAGGAATGTCCAGAGATGCTGCCCACATACATTGCTATCGAGCAGGTAAGACACAGAAACACAATGAGAAACAATCAAAATGGTTGTACAAATGCATTTTTCAGTCTTATTGGCCTCAAACTGTTTTTTGTTTAAATCTGACATTCATAGTGTAACTCCTGTCTGACAGTTTACAAATGATGTTATGTTTTGGAGAATCATTGGCAAAAATATCAGAGCTGCAGTTTGTGCACAATAAAAATAAACCTGTAAAACTACAATTTTAGCTCTGGTGAACATCGTTGTATGTGTGCACAGCTTTATTTTTACAACACACTGCACATCCCTCTTTTATTTTAAATATCCAACGGCAGTGATGGTGGAAACCTCATTATCCTCCGCTGTCTTTCAGGCAGTGGGAGCTCTGCGTCGCGGTGACCTCCTCCAGACCTTTCCTCTGTGGCAGATGCGTCTAGTGGTGGAGCTGTGGGATAGTAGAGTGCTGCAAGGGTCTCACAGTCGGCACGGCGCCCTGCTCACCTCCGAGTTCCTGCCCGTCATGAAGAACATGGTGGATGTTGCACTGGACAGCTGGCTCAAAGGTGAGGACAGGATTTCACTTCAGCCGCTTCAGATATACATGATAGCTATTCTTAAAAATGTACCACAGATGAAACATATCACACCTTCATATGCAGTTTTTTGAATTAATTTTTGTCTCTTTGCTCATTCTGACCAAGTTAGGATGAAATATTTTCAAGCTTTTTTTTTTTTTCATGGAATGATGTGGAAATGTTAATAAAAAAGTATAATTTGTTCATATAATTTATTTTCACCACTAATTGTTGTGATAGAAATATAGAGGGGAATCTGAGTACCAGTGTGTCTGAGCATTTTTCCAGACTGGATGTGTTTCAACTTGTTTTCTAAGACTTATCTTATACTGGGTGTAACATGCTAAGGTCATAGTGTGCATTGAACACTCATTGCATCACTTATTGTGTGCACACACCCCCACACATACTTACAGTAATACACACACCCTCAGAGGCGTGGGAAAGCAGGTGAGGTATTTGGACCAGATCATGTAAACAGTTCACACAGGCATGTGGGCTTTAATCCAGGGTTTGTTGGAAAACCAAACTAACTTGATGTCACACCTCAGAAATGTTCCCTCTTGATCTGGTTTAATGAATGGTGCCATCATTTCTTTTTCATTTTTATGACTCTCACAGACTTCCTTTTTTTCTGGTTGGTTCTTAAGCAAGAAAGAAACTGATCCTTAAAGGACAGTTGACTGTAAATATTGCAGAGTGGGGAAAATTTACTGGAGAATTTCCAGTATTGTACAGTTTTACAGATAGTTGTGCAACTCATTCTTTTTTCTCTATGATTAATAATTTTATTTTGATTAATCATTTAAGGCACATTAAGGTAATCATTTAAAGTACATTAGGAAGATCTGCATTCTTGGAATCTGCTTCAACAGGCCTTTAAGCTATTGTCATTAATACTGCTAAGACATTTTCAAGGTTTAATTGCTAATTTTATTGATTCTGTTTCTCTTGTTTTAACATGATTTACAGTTAGTGTCCCATGTGATTCGTATAATTCTTGTTTTTTTACTTTATTTTAGCACTGCACAACTGGGAACTTTTGCCGTTGTTATTACCATGTCTGGTTTAATGGTTTTACTTCTTTATACCTCAAGTTCTGTCCATATCTGTTGGCACCATTGTTTTCTGACGCTTTAAATAAATAAGTGATGATGATTATGATTTTAAGTATAATTTAAAAAAAAAATACCAAAAATGTACATAGGCTGGCCAAAAAAGCCCCTCCCTATAATATTTCATGGCAACGCCTTTAGCTTTGATTTCAACACACATTTGTATTAGTTTTGTTTTGATACATTTATGCATGTCACATTTATCTGTCAGTATTTATTTATTCATTTATTTTTTTGTACACACGTTCTTGAACCTAGACCTGACCACCTGAAGTAAGCCCACGCTTGTACTGTATGCACGAGGCATGATGGGCAATCACTTTATCAGCCTCTCTTCTCACCCTGATGCATCCATCACTCTGGAACTGGGTCAATCTGGACTCATCAGACCAAATCACCCTTTTCCACTGAAGCACATCTCTATAGAAAACTGATGGTTGTTTAAGAGATGAGAAGCTACTCACTGCAACCTTCAGGGTTAGAGACGCTGTTGTGACAAAAAACATTCATCACTGCAGAAATGGTTTCCAAAGATATTTTTTAATCACTGCTGTTTGACAAAATCACATTTAAGAAGGTACAACAACCACTTATACAATGACTGAATCGTTAAATCATTTCTAATCTGCCTTCTTTAAAAAAAAACAACACATAGACATATCTGTGCTGATTTGATTGTCGCGCTAAACTTGTCTCAGGTACAAAAATGCCAATATGTACAAGATAAGTTGATCCTTTTGTGTTTTGCTGCTTTAGACCACAGTTCAGTGATGAGATCCTACATGAAGGGTGAGGCCTTCTCCAAGGACACACACTCCATTATGTTGGCCTGTTTTCTTGTGTACCGCTCCATTCCCTGCCTCCGAAATGCACACACAGAGCTTGAAGGTAAGAAAAACAAATGCACACATCTGACTATTGGCTGTATGATCACCGCTAGTTTATTTGTTTATTTATGCATTTATTCATCAGGGACAATGCAGTGAAACATAGCTTACAAAGAGTATTTAGCTAGTTTGCATCCCCCATCCCTGGTTGGGCTTTACAGCAGAGAAGTACAACTTATGTGGATAGGTTTCACATTCTAAGTTGTAATAACTAGCAGTTTTAACTCTACTTTTAACTCTGAAATCATTCCTTGTCTTGTTTTTTCTCCCTGTTAATTGTTTCCACTCTCTTCCCTAAGGCTGCAGTTCATTGGGTGATTTGCTGTTACGTAGCAGTCGGTTGAGGATCCCTCTCAGAGACCTGCTGAGGCTGGTACCTGTCCTCCTGGGCTCCACATCTGGACCACAGACACTCCTGGGATTCCCTCAGCAGGCGTACTGACCCAGACACTCACCTCCTTTTGTGGACTCTGTAGTCTCTTCGCACAGATGCAGTGCGGATGTTCCACGCACAACGGATTTTATCAAGACGTCTGCCCGCTCATGTGCATCGTAAGAAAGACAGAACATTGTAAACATCTTGCAGAGCTTGGACTCTTTGTGGTAAAAGTCAGACTTTTCAGCCACAACCTGGAGGAAGTTTTTCAAAAGTATTTTCAACTATTAGGATTTGTAATATATTTGTATGTAGTTATTTTCTACTATATGAAGAACATTTAAAACACAGTTCACTTGTCATGTTTGTGGCACAATAAAGATGTTAAAAAATAGACTTTTTCAACAAGTGCCACTTGGCCTAAACCTTTTCATCACTAACAGAACAGACTGAAAGGACTCAGCACAGAGATACTCTGTTTACTGACATGTTCAATCAGATTCAAGTAATGTATAAATAAGTCTATGTAATGTACAGACTATAGTCATAACAGTACACATGCTGCCTTGAAGGGTTAAGGCTACTGTGTGTGAGAACAAAGAAGGCAAGAAAATAAAAGAGAACTGTGCCTGACTATCACATGAATCCTGTGATTTATTATGTTTCAGTAAAAAGCTGTGATTCATCTCTGTGATCTTGAGATTATCACATAAGGACCTGAAAGTTGTCATCACTCTCATCATCTTTGTTGTTTTACTCTTAATGTCAGCCTTTTCAACAAGAAACCTTTGGAAAATATACATTCATGTCCTGTTTTTTTATTTATATTTCAGTCAAACAGCAGTTGAGATCTGTGCTCCTGATGAAGTCGGTTAAATGTCGTTTTTGTTTGACTCTTTCCTGCCTTTAACTGAACGCAGTCAATCTGAACACAGACTTTTCCTTCATGTTTTGTTTATTTAACTCAGATGTGACTGCTGTGGTGCCAGTGGGGCATTCCTACGGCCAAGATGAAGGTCTTTTGAAGCCTTTGGTAAATCTAAATGTACTGTGGATTTGTTTTGAGTGGTTGTCCACATGAAGAAGAGCTCTTCAATCTTCCGCTCTGTATTTATGTCCGAGGATGCATTTCCTTGACTTCTATACTTTGTGGAAGAATTTGTTGCTTTACTTATTGCTGAAAAAGTTAGGTACTGAAGAGCAAAATAATCATGAAGGACAGTGATAAAAGAATAGGCAGCAGTCGTGGTAAACTCTTCAAAAGATCAGTTTAATTGAAAGACACAAACATAGGTAAATGCTGCACATGTAGATTGTTTCAGTTGTGGATTGCAACCATAAGAACATCTGAGTGAGATCAAATCAATATGTAAGACTGAAATAAATCAAAATATCAAAGAAAGACCTTTACCAGCTGTATTCACCAACACACAGGCTGTTAAAAAAGACTCAGAGTTGGTGGGAAATCCTTGGACTTTCCTGGAAGAACCTGAATATAACCATGATGTCTAAAACTAACTGGTGGAAATCAACATTTGCTGCCAATTTGTCACGAGATTTTTTATTTATTTATTTTTTATTTCACCTTTATTCAACCATGAAGTCCCACTGAGATTAGAAATCTCTTTTGTAAGGGAGACCTGGCCAAGGTAGCAGCTGTACAAGGTCCAAAAACAATACAAAACACATACATGATACACAATGAACAACAATTTTCCACCTCCTCCTGCTATTTACTGCGATCCCTGCAAATTCATGGTGAAAAAAAATTCTCCTTACATAAATGGCCAATTTAATGTAGGTTTAGGGGGCGTATCTGCATGATTTTGATTAAATGTGGCCTTTACTGTGTCCAGACTGAGAACCTGTGACGTGGTGTGTGAGTTCATGTGATGTGTGGGTGGAAGGAGCGGTGTGTGTGTGTGTGTGCTGCTTCAAGTCTCGAGACATTTCTTAGATCATTTCTAACCAACAGCTCTGAGGACATTCCACAGCAAATTAAAAACATCCCTACAAACAAATGGTCCACACCCTCCACACAGAGCTGCAACAAACAGAGCAGCCTCTCACCGTCACGTCAGGTTATTTCAATATAAGAAGTCTACGCTGAGACAATGGAAATATTTGTCATTTTGGTGAATTAATGTGAAGAAAACCATCATCTGATCATCATTTACTATGTACACAAGCTCAAACCTCTGACAGGGATGGCCCAACAAGCTTCCTTCTTTTCTACATCTGTGTTTTTCCCAAATCTGAGGCTAATTCCCCTGGTTTGAGTGGGAAGAACTCGGGATTTTCTCATCTTTTAAGTGCTTAAGGTTCTGGTTGACCTAATTGTGCTTCCTGTTGAACAGAATATTCCTCCAACCTCGTCTGTGGGGTTTTTTCTTCAAGTTATAACTGGAAAAGCAGACAAAAGGTGTAAAAATAGCTACCAGACATGACTCAAATACTTTTATGATTGGGAGAAAAAAAAAAGGCTTTTAAATGCCAGCCACAAGTGTCTCAGCTTGAATTTTTATTTTGCCACAAGAAAACATTTGTGGTTATTTCTGTTATGTCTTTCTAACAAACTTCCTGGCTTCCATCAGACCTAAACAGCTGCAGTAGACTTTGACAGCCAGCCTGTCACTGCTCTGGAGGCCTTCAGTGTATACGCAGCTTTACATAATCTGTTTTTAATTCTTAATAGGTTTCACTTCAGATTCGGAATTTTGTGAAGGAATAGCCAAAATATACCAAATGTGCATTAAATTAAAAGACAAACATCTGCTTTTGTTGTTTTTATGATACTCAAGACGCAACTGAAATCCTAAAATTAATGAATTTTTAATATTTCAAAAGCAGGGGTTGGTTAAAAAAACTACAACAAAAACAGCATCAGCCAGAGATACTGAAAACTACTTTTTTTTTTAATAAAGTGGTTTCAGTCATGCAAAGAAGATCCCTATGTCAACTACAATGTAAATGCATGATTGCACGATTAACTCAGTAGTGAAACCAATCCATATTCACTCATTCATAAATTTTCCGAACTGTTTAATCCTCATGAGGGTGGGGTGTGCTGGAGTCTATCCCACCCACCGACCTATGTGCAAAGATGGGGTACATCCTGGACGTGTTAGCCGTTCTAATCAAAATTTGGGTCTAAAAAATAGAAATTAAATCCAAAGTGCTAGTTGATTCGAACTAGGATGTTCTCAAGATACAGTTTTGGGTCAAAATGTCAATTAATTAATCAGATAAAAAGTTTTATACACAGATGATGTTTGTCTCTGAGATATAAGTTCTACTTCAAAACACTGTCTGCACATTAGTGTACATTCACTTTTCAGATTCCTTCTATTGTAAGATTTATAAATCTATTATATTGACATACAAAAACCTGTAAATATATGTAATAATATTTTGTTATATATCTTGAAAACACCCAACCACCCCTTTAGACACTTGTTTTATAATTCATCTTATCAAAGTACTGAGGGTTTAGTACATTTTTCCCTCCACCAAGGAACGGCAGAGTTTATGTTTTAAACGGGTTTGTCTATTTGTCTGTTAGCAAGATAACTCAAAAAGTTAAGAATGGATTTGGATGAAATTTTCAAGAAATGTTGATACTGGCACAAGGAACAAATGAATAAATTTTGGTGGTGATCGGGGAGTGGGGTGGGGGATTGTTTGTTTGTCTGTCTGTTAGCAAGATAACTCAAAAAGTTATGGAAGGATTTTGATGAAATTTTCAGGAAATGTTGATACTGGCACAATTTTGACAATTTTGGGGGTTAATGGGGGGGACTGATTTGCCTTGGCAGAGGTCTGCGCTCTCTGAGGACTTTTCTAGTTATCTCTGCAGCTAAAAAATTACCAAAATAAAAATGTTGGGTTGGTAATCTCTCTTCAATACCACCCAATGATTCACCAAACAAATTAGAAACAGTCTGTACAGAGGCGTTCACTGGACATGACAGAGACACAGTGTTAAGTGCTGGGAGTTTACACAGAATATGAGCAAATATCAAATGTATGTACCGTTTACTGAAGATGTCAGTCTGGTAATTGTGGGCAGTGTTTTTGTTTTTAGGTGAATTTATTTATATGTTTGTATCAATGCTATTAATGCATCAGTTCTCAAAGCAGCATATGTTCAAGATCAGTCCGTCTGTTCCAAATCAATGTGTTGAATAATTCAGTGTTAGACAGTTTAAGGACTGTTCACTGGACTTTTCTATCTGAATGCATATTTCAGCTTGACCTTTAACTATGTAAATGATCACATAACTACATGTCTCCAATGTCTTCCCGCATGCTTAGCTGGTTGATAATGTGGTTTCCTGGAAACACATGATGTTTCTGTCAACATATCTTAACAAACATTCCAGAGAAATATCACATGATGAGCGACAGTTCAGAGTCTAAGATCAACACAGAGTTTAACAGGTTGTGGGCGTCTTAGTGTGTCTTTAAAACAGTCAAAGTCTCCTGGTCTCTGATCTGAAGGCAATTCACAGGACTTTAGCTCTGAACTTGTGTGAGCTTCTTTACAAGTTGTCTCCTTGCTGCTCTGATGCACTACCAGGCTTTAGTTTCTCTGTAGGTATTTACAGGAGTGCTAGACATGGCAGAGGAAGGGCCTAAGGGTTTTGAAGCAAAGTAATACCTCGTGCTAACCAGGAGACACTGAGTCCTACGCAGTCTGTCCTATTTCCTGAAAGTTGGTCACCACAGTATAATACAATTTGTTGCAGTTTGTTTGCAGATTCATGCCTGAATATGAACACTGAATATATAACAACACACCAACAAATGAACATTTGACACCGATGAAGAGGTAGAAGGAGAGAAAATGAAACTAAAATAGATCTGATCTTTATTTAATTGTGGTTGCTTACTAAATAATACACCAGTGGGTGTTTTACTTGTTACGCGTTTCATTTCATGCAGGGTCAGAGAGGAAATGCAGCTGATTCTTTCTGACTTAAAATGTGCCATCATTAGAAAAAATGTGAAATGAGGTGAGATGGAGAATCAGAATCAGAACCAGCTTTATTGGTCAAGTTTGTGGACACATACAAGGAATTTGGCTTCAGTTTTTACAATGTTCACAGCATACAGTTTCAACATGAACCCAAACAACATGTGGACCAAGACACAATATAGACGAACAGTCCACTGGAGGTGAAGACAACAATTGGTGGAGATTTACAGTGGATTTACAATGTGATATGTACAGAGTGCAAATTGGAGCTTTTATACAGCGAGTGGGGTGTGTGGGTCCGGTCTATTAAATATATAAATAAATAAATAAAAATAAATAAATAAATAAATAAATAAATATATATATATATATATATATATATATATATATATATATATATATATATATATATATACACAGTCTATGTATATGAGGATAAAAGTATTATTTAAGTCAGAGATGTGCAGCCTCTGGTGATAATGAGGCAGGTAATCCTTTTGTTGAAAGTGTGAACTATAGTGATCCTGAACACAAATAAACAGTAGGGTCTGAGGACCCTTTAAGCCCCAAAGTCACAAAATTGCGACTATCAACATAACTGAATAAAAAAGACAATAGCTCAAATCTTGTTACCACCTCCCACCAATAGATGGCGGACATGTGCCCCTTCTATCCTAACACCATTTTAGGGCATGTTTATTCAAAGTGAAGAAGAAAATCCAAAGGCATTGTCCTGAGCTGGTTTAGTAAGTATGTAAAGTTTATTTAGTTTTAGTTTGGATAGGTAAGGACAGATCTGGCTACTCTGCTGCTTGACTGAAAAGCTACTAAAATGTTCTTCATTTAACTTTCTACTAATGTTTAAGTTAATTTATTTTAAGACTAAGATGACAAAAAACCAAAAACACAAAGAAAACTGCCATGTAAATATGTTCAAAGTTCAATTTTACTAAAAGCTTTGCAATCCAATATGGCTGCCACCTTGTGACATCACAATATGCAAATGAGATGAGTAAATTTACTACCATCATAAACTTTGGGTCATACCCAATATTTTTTTCATTTACAGTATGACTTTATCTCTAACCACTTCCAAGATGCAGCTTTTTGAAATCTTGATATTGAAATTGAATATTTACACACACAAAAAAAGAAGCATCTAAAGGGTTAATTTTATTCATCAAGAACTTTGCGCTTAGAGAGGCATGTGTTTAGGAGTAAATGGTAATTCTTGGTAAATTGTAGTAAGTGATTTCGATACTGCATTTGCTCTTCAAACTGAAATGTCAAAACCTTGTGAGTCTCCAGTTTTTTGTCTGATGCTTCTTTCATCCTCCCCTGTTTTCTTGTCTCTTCAGTCTAACTTGTGAAACCATTACAGTCACCTCATGACATTTTTGTTCAACAGCATGTTTATGGAAGAACAGCTCATCCATCATCTCTACTTGTTTGCTGTAAACATTATATTTCCATGGATCAAACAATGAGTCAAAGCCAATAACTTCAGTTTAAGGACTGATTATTCTTACTGAGAATTGCTTTGGTCCTAATAACTGTACTGTTAATTCTGTGTATTTATATAGAGTTTATGTGTGCGTGGAATTACTTTGTCCTTACATTTTTTTTTTTAAAGTTACATCTTGTATTTGTAATTTACAACAACTACTGGCTAAGAACTCCTTATACATGTTTATGTACTTGCCAAATAAAGAGGATTTTGATTTGAACTGATCACTAGAAGAATCTGAAATCAAAAACTAATCATGAGTTCCATGTCAGTGTTGTTAACTGGTGCTACTTGCTTGCTGAGTTAACATCTTACTAGAGTTTCCATTTCTTGGTAAACTGTGCAGCATGTAGGCCAATGTGTACGTTAGTCTCACTTTGCTTTTGCTGCTGTAGCAAACCCTTTATGGAGAAGGACTTTATGGTAGTAAGTTGTTTTTAACCCATAATGACCCAGCGCTACTTTGGTTGCAGTTCTCAAATTCATTTTTCTGCCTATTTAAACTTTTTTAAGTGATTTATCCCCATTTTTTTTATAATATTTATCCTCTGTATTCAGCATTTTTCAGTGTAAATGGGGTATTTTCCTATATTTAATCCCTTGATCATGTTGATGTTCATTAAAGCTCAGAGTAAATTCAAAGGTTATTAAATCAGAAACAGAGAAAACTGAAGAAATAGTGGCATTTTCAATAAATATATCAGTAACTGAGTATAAAGCAAGTGTCTCTATCCACTGTCATTTATAAAACTCCATGGGTTTTACTGGTGAATCAGTGTTGTAGAAGATGATGGTGTTTCCACGGTAACTACGGAGCTTCTGAACATCCAAATGGATCATATGTGATGACCATGAAAAGACGAAAAACTGTATTTTACACCAATTATTTACATGCATTAATAGGATTATTGGATCAATAAGTATTAAACATTTTAGATCAGTCGATGGTTTTGGTCACCAGTGGCTGTTTGGGTCTTTATGGGTTAAAGGAAAACTAAAACAAATCCTAAGCCATCAGAATTATTGAGTATGTCCCTGTGTTGCAGTTCAGGAACCATATTACGTTCTTATCAGCAGATGAAGGTAGAAAAAAATGGAATAAAAGTGATTTTAATACAGATTTTAATTCAGGATTTTATTATAAAGTGTAGCCTCTATCCAGCATGCTGCCTTTGCATTTCCATACCTGTTGAGTAACTGATGCTTTGTAGCTTGAGCCAGTTTTCCTCTTTATATTTAACTTTTATGAGCAGTAGTAGTAGGTGTGCCACATCATGCACACACTGTCCTCCTTTATGGTCTCTAGAGGAAGAACCCTTTTTTGTTTACTGCCACAGGTTTTCTATCAATGCATGATTACTATAATGAATCAACAACATTGTATTTTTGAGATCTGAACTTTTCCCATAGCTGGCTTTATTATTCTGGGTAAGATTTAACTACCTAAAAGAATGCAAGATTGTGTAACAGTGCAAGTGTTGTGCATTGTTTTTCCAGACGTGTTGGGAAACAGACAGCCTTGACTGAGCACTGTGTTTGTAATGACAGTCTGCCTGTGGGAAAAATGAGCCTCCAGCTTAAAAGAAAAAAAAAAATCCCGTTGTGTTTGTTTCCACAATAAGACATCTAAGTGTGTCAGTGAACACACCCACCAGGGCATTCTCATGTCCGACCTAATGTAAAGCATCAAAGTACCGTGGTGCACTGTAGATCCACTGTGATCTGTGAGTTCAAAGTGCATGTGTAAATGATAAGATGAAGCATATTATTGTTAAAATTTAACATTATCTTGACAAATTTTAGGTTGTTCATAGATATTCAGATTATAACATTTTTTTTTTGAAAAGATAGTTTGTAAATGCCAACATTTTCATACTCTAATTTAACTTTTCTTTTACACTAAAACAAAGAGAAAACTTTGAGAGTTGCCATTATTTTTAAGTTATTATGCTATTATTTTACTGGTCTGGCCAGTTTGAGGTGAAATTGAGCTGTATGTAGCCCCTGAACTAAAATGAGCATTTATTAAAGTATTTATTCTATGTTACATGAGTGCTAAGAATAAGCTGGAGTCAGGACCAATGATCACAATTACTGAAGAAATATAGACAATGGAAAAAAATAATTCACAAACTGTGACCACAAGAAGCACAAATGGACAAAAAATGGAATAAATGAACTGATTATAGAGCCTGGAATGGTGGAAGGACTGAATAATGTGAATGTAGTGTCATCAAGCAAAATGTGTTTGTTCGTATTTTGTTGTTTTTAGTGACTAAATAATTATAAAATTTCAATAAAAACTTGAGTGAAAAAAAAAGGATAAGCTGGAGTCAAATTTCTTGTTTGTGCAAACTTGAACTACACTACAAACAAAAAGTTAAGGATATTTTAAATTTTTGGGCTATTTTTTTCAGTTGGGATTCTTGCACAGCACTTTTTGCTTTTTTGTGTGTGAATTGAATTGAAACACATTTTTTAATGACCAGACATAGTTTTATTTACAAATGGCAAAAATGACCAAAAAAAAAAAAAGACAAAAAAGAGAAATATCCATAATTTTTTATTTATTATTTGATTGTGATTCTCTTACAGCTAATGCTAAGACTAAAAATGGGAGACGCTGGTGTTGTTTTTGGACAAACACCTGCAAACTCAGGAGTCCACCATCCACCATGGTGTCACTTCCTCTCTAGTTCAACGTCCACATTTCTTCACTCTGCTGTTGGTCCTTTTTGGCCTTTTGGGGAGAATTATGTAAGCCAACACAGGAAATTGCTCACTTAACATTTATGCAGAAACAGGGCAGGGTTCAATTCAGGATATCCACTTCTTCAAATACAGCAGTGTCCACATGAGGAAGTCATCAGTTCGTCCACTGAGACATCAGTGAGAACAATGACTGTGGGAGGGAGGCCGCTGCTCTGATGCACCAAGAGCTCATTGCAGAAGTGAAATGGACATCCTTTGTGCTCTATGATTAGCTCAGGTTTACATGCCTTTGAGCAAGACATCAAGCAGAAAATGAAAGAACCTGCAGGGAAGTCACCACAGCTTTTGCTTCAACTTCTGCTTTTACTTCCTCTGTATGTGTGTGTTCATGAAAATGTGCAGTTTCCCTATGTTGCATGCATGAACAGCTTTTCAATTAAAGGTGAAGCTTAGTAAAAGGGGTCTACATTAAACACTTTTCATGCCATGTTGTGCTTTTTATTGTTTAGACAAAAGATGAACATGGGGATAACAAGACATATGTGCCGTTTGATTAATAATGAACTTAATTGTAGTTATTGTGCACTCTGTGGATGTTTGAGCACTATCAGGTTCTATGTGTGCTCATCTGCAGCCATTGTTCATAAAGGTCAGTGATAGGAGTGTCTGAACCATCTCCCATTGTTTAACAAACAAATGCATTCATGCACTTCACATCCGCATATGTGAGAGATCAAAAAATAAGTTCACAAACACAGGAATTAATCCATTCATGACGAAACCAAACGCAGCAGAGAGGGAAGGACTGATATGAGTGGGTGTGACCAAAAGTACGAAAATGTATTACTCTGCAAGTCTCCCAGACAGTCCCTTCAGTATGAATGGTGGAGCTGCAGAGGATAGGTTTCCTGCAGCAATTAGGAAAGTCTGAAGGAGAGGAGGGGGGGGAGACAGAAGGAGAGACCTCGGTGATGTGGCGTGGGCTCCAAGATGACTTTAATTCCGAAGTGCAAAGAGAAAGGAAATGTGTCAGCTCAGACTGCTGCAGATGCCTCGTACATTTTGGCTGAGTTAAGAAAAGAAAATCAATATAAAGTTTAAAAAGAAAAAAAAAGTGTGCAAAGTTTGCACCTCTGCGCCAGTTGGGTAAGTCTGTCACTTCATTCTCTTTTATGAATTAAACGCCTTAAACTTGCACTGGTTCTGCGCTCTTGTGCGCAAATGAGGAAGCGCACTTAGTGACTGTAGACTTGGATGGGACTGTGCTTTCACTGGGGCTCAGTTTGTGTCACTTCACAGTGATATTGCAATGCTTTTGCAACTCTAGCGAGCTTTAGTGACAGACAGCAGAAACGAAAGGTGTTACAGGTCTGGAAGAGGCCGTGCAAAGTACAGTCATGCGTAAAGGGTGGATTGTGCAGAGATAAAGGAAGTATGCGGAGATAGTAAACCAGTCCTCTTCTTCCTTTGTATTTTTTATACTGAAGTTATTGAATGACGTGACCTCAAATTGTTCTACTCGGTGCATCCTGTTCATGCCTCAAACCCTAATTCAGAAGGAAACCAGTTCTAAAGCTGTTCAGTAATCTGACTGGAGTCAATATCAGTTATCTTTTTATAGTTTAATCCTTATAAATGTGAAAAGTTTGGTAACTGAGCGTCACCTCCTGGACTAAGTTTGCACCAGAATGAGGTGGGCGTCTCTTAAACACACCAAACGCACACTGCTGTAGACAGGGAAGACTCTGACTGAGGGCTGATGCGTTCAGGTGCTATTGGAGAAGTCCGGATTTACAGGTACACTCACCTGGGTGCGTTACAGTTGGGCCTGGTGGGCAAGACTCTAAAATAAACCTAACTGCTAATTACAAGTAATAATAAAAGAAACTGACAGGTGTACAGAGCTTTTAGAAATCAAAGTTCACATTTAACAGCAGGCAAAGTTCTGACCTTTAGACTTCTTGATGCTACAAAATGAAAACAGAACACAATCTTATATGTAGCTGAGATAAAATGTCATAGATTCACGTTGTTCTAAGATACAGAATTAGCCACATTCATTTTCTACTTAAATGAAGTCACTGATTATTACAATTTTGCAACAAAATGTAAGTAGAGCTACTGAAAATCACATATTCACTTCCATTTTTTAACAGACTCACTGTACAATGAGTCCCATAAAGTTGGAAAAAATTTGTTTTCAGACACATTCCTCTTTTTATTCCTGTTAAGACACATCAGTAATAACCTTTGACCTGGTACAATAATGACATTGAGTCCCAGTTACACTTTATCTTGCAAGAATAAATCACATTGTCACAACTATTTCATGAGAAGTGGTAAAAAATATTTTATTCAAACTTTACGGGCAACAGTGTAGCTTTATAACACAAGAACATTAACCTTGAAATCATGTCCACACTGGAGCACTTTGCCTTGGAACAGTGTATTGTAATGGATCACATTGCTTGTGTGTGCTGACTTTGATCATTGTCATTGTTCATGTTGTTGTGACACTGTTGCTTTGTTCCTCACAGTGTTTGAACTTTACACAGGCCTACACACATCAGAGAGTTTATCATTTTAAAGCAACTCAATCATGTTTCCATTATGATTGATGCAATGGTTTAACTTTACTAAAACCTGACATGTCGGCGCCTGATTTCTACACTTGGGCTCATTAACACTGAAGATGTACAGAGTGGTGTGTGAGTTTCATAATGAGTGACATGGGGTTTCCCTGTCCCTGTTTCCTCCATTCATGTGGCAGGAGGCTGCGAGTATATTTCTGTCGATCCGGATATGAGCTGAATATTGAGTGAGTGAGCATGTGCAGGAGAGAGAGGAACAGCCACTGTACATGTGTGAGAACGTGGGACAGTGTGAGGGAGAGAGAGCAGAAAGCATGTATGAAAGACAATGAGTACAAATGTGTTTGCATGGCTTATTTTTACAACCTTTATTGTTCTTTGCTTTGTTCTATTCAGGTCTTTTATTATGTTATTGGGTGTGTGTGAGACATGATAATGTGCAGTTAATTCATTTCCTTGTTCTGTTTCCTAGCTGACATCAGCAGCGCAGGCGGCCTGTTGTCGCCTCGCTGCATCTCCTGCAGCTCTCAGTATGTGATGCTCACCAAGAGGAAGCGAACCACACATACACAGTATAATATGATCATAAATGATATGGCACAGTGGCAGATTGAAACATGTCCATCCTTGATATTAACACATAGTCAACTGAAGAAATTATTTGCAGTATAAAGTCCTGAAGATGGAATTTAAAGAGAAAGAAAGTGAAGTCCTTTTACTTGAGCCTTGTTCACCAGATTTAGCTATAATTTATTCATGTTTCCTTCACCTACTGTGACTCAGAGAAAACAGTTTCAGGTTTCTTGACTAACAGTGTCTTATATGTAAAAAAAAACTGGAGACCCATGGTCACATTATTCACCCTAATATCATTCATAGAGTGAAAAATCCACAAATAACTCTACTAGTGTTACTTAATCTGCCATGAAGTGGTGACATGGCTGGGATGTACACTGCTTTCACCTGATGGTCACTGGGATAGGCTCCAGTATCCCTTCAACTCTCCTTAGGATTGAGTGGTTCAGAAAATAAATGAATAAATGAATGAATGGTAGTGATTTAAGTAGAGGTAGACTGATATATCAGATTTTTTTCAGTATCGGCTATCAGCCTTAAATTTTTTTTGAAAGCCGATATTTGATCAGTAGTAAAAATGTTATAAGATATTTGATCAGGCACCTGTGTGGGCAGCACTTGAAGTTCAATAAATGTTAAAAGAGTACTATGTGTACATATATTAATATTTTCATTTATATTGCTGCATAAAAATCTGAATTATCTGAGTGTTTCAATTGTATTTTATGGTCTATTTGCTTAAAAAAAAAAAAAAAAAAAAAAAAAATTATCGGCTGTAAATATCGGCCTCAAAAATCAGCTGTAGACATCAACCATCGGCTGACCAAATTTTTTAAAAATCAACATCGACCTTAGAAAAATCCATATTAGTCAACCTCTAGATTTAAGAGTACATTTACCGAAAAGAAGGGTTAGCGCTACAGCTTTATAATGCCAGACTCTTGCTGACACTGTATATACATAAATACATAAATGTCTCTAAAAGTTGTAATTCAGTAGTTCATACAACACAGATGTCATAAATGTAATGCACTACAATGCAATATTTTACCCTTGCTTAACTGTACAGTGCCCACCATGTTGAGTTTGTGCAACACCACTAGGAGGCAGTGTTACTACAAAACTGTATGTGGTCGAAATTGAGTTTTGACATTCCCAAGTGTCAACACTTGGCAAAGTAATCACGGGTCTCATCAGCGCCTACGTTAAGTACGTTATGGTAACTCCTGAGCCACAGGGAAGTGAAACTCTTGAAGAAACACTGTGACATTTGGAAATACTGCTGCTGTTGCCCAAAGTCACATGAAGATTCTTCTCATAACGAACATTTTTGACTCGTCATAATGGTTGCTCTCCTTATTGGTGTGCTGGTTTCAGGGCTCTGTTGAAGTATTGTGCTCACTGACGTGGCTTATTCAAATAGATTTCTGTTGTGAGTTGTGCTTTTGTGAAAAGGGTATAATAAGGAGCAGAATATGATGGGGTAGCTTTGCACCAGTTATGGAATCATGGTGATGATTCTCTACAGATCTTCTCTGAGTAATTGTAAAGCTTCCCTCTGTATACATGACATTTCTAGGATAGGGTTCTTACAGGTTTCTACAAGTTAAATTTAAGACTTTTTATGACATTTTTAAAGGAGTGATATTTTGCTTTTTAAAATGGAATTATGCATTTTAAAATGTTTCCCAGTGGTCTACATAAACTGTAAATGCTATGCTTGGGTCTGAATTCTTCATTAATTCAACTCCACAGGTCCATCTTCAACCCTATTTCTGAGTAATGACACCAGAAAGGTTGTTTTGAGCGCTGGCCCTTTAAATGCAAATTACCCCGCCCACTTCAGGTTGTTGGCTGCGCTGCTCTGTTCTGTTCAACCAACAACTGAACATTTTAGGTAATCGGCTCGAAGTTTGGACATATTTTCAGCATGGACTACAACCGCTGCTGCTAATAAACAATTATGTCGTACTCAGAGAAATGTTCGTCGAAAGTCTTGACCTTATATGTGCAAATGTCGTGATGTAACTAGGTATAAAACGTAACAAATTAAGAAGGAATTGAAAGGGGTTGTAGAAATCCTCTCAATTTTTACCGGAATGAATGTAAAGATAGCTTTGCAGCACCTCGAGGGTTCAAATTCAAACTTTATGAACTATTAGGGTCCAAATACACAAATAAATGTATTTAAGACTAATAAAAGTGGGTTTAGCAAAATATGACCCCTTTAAGACTATTTAGAACAGAATTGAATGTCCATTTCACAGCCATGTTAGCAAAAATGTGTGACTCCTAGAATTTAGGAAAATATATCTATTTACTCTAACACCTTGATTCCCATCTTTCCAAGTCGAATTAATTTCTTGCACAAAGTGCAGCAAGGGTCAAAAATATTCCCCTCCACTTGTGTCAACCAGGTTGAGAATGATGTTTTCTCCAACCAGGTATTATTAAATTTGCACCTCCCCATGCTTATTTTTTGCTTGCGAGCCGTCCCTTAAAGTTCCCAAAGTCAGCTTTCTCGAGCAACTTGTGCGTTACTAATGGCTGCATGTATGTTGGGCTGAATGTTCTGTGGTCTTTTCTGCAAATATACTGATAATTGGTTCCTAATTCCAGTCTAAATTGTGGGGTTGGAACAGGTGGAACTGAGTAGACTACCGTTAATTTCTTTGCAGCTTGGACATTTAACAGACACAATACACCCAACAAGTTTATGTCAACATAATGTAAGACTTACCATATCAAACTTAATACCTTTTAAAGACTGTTTTAAGGTATTAAATGCAGATTTGTAAACTCAAGACTTTTAAGACTCTTGCAGGAACCCTCTAGGAACAAGTTTGATGGAGCCACATATTTGTTGTAATCTTCAGATTTAGGAATGCGATCTCCAGCAGTGCTGTGACTTTGAGCTGTATTGTTGTAAGAAGGTGAACACAGCCATGAAGTCGAATCAGGAACTGGCTGATTACAGGCTCTGTGTTTAGCGTTTGTATAGACAGATGAAGAGAAATGTACACAAGAGGTGTTGCCATGGTGATAATAGGTGGAAGTGAAGAAAGGAATGAGGTTCATTTGAAGTTCAACATTTGCTATGAGGAGGTGACATTAAGGTTCATTTTTAGTTCAGGTATCAACAGACAAAGAGAGAAAAGGAACAATAAACCTGATTACATAAAGGTATTAACCATCAACCATGACAAACAAATCCAAGGCACCATCTTCATTTGTCAGAAAAAAAAGACATCGACACTAGACTTGAAATTATTAACATCAGAAAACAGAAAACGGATTGTTTTTGTAGGTAAATAACAATTGGTCAGAGGTCCAGACTGTAAATGTGACCACTGCTCATGTGTTTATGGAGAGTTTGAGTTGAACTGCATGTTGTGCTTGGAGTTGAGGTTTTTAACCACAATTGCAAAAGAGAGCATTCTTAAGCTAACAGTTGCGCGTATTGCAGCTTTAAATGAGTGGCTATGCCGAACTTAGAGGCCAGTGTCAGTATTTTAATGCTCCTTTATATCAAACAGTACTTTATGGCTGTTATGAATGAAGACACAGAGATGGTTAAGTTGGCTAATGTCAACAAATTGACTCCCTGCACCAATATAAACTTAATTTCCATACTAAGGTTTTAAAGTTTAAGGTTTAAACAAATGATGTAAAATTTATTTGGACTTCAATGAGATAAAGACCATTTTTTTTCCCTGAAATCTAATGTGATCTAAGACACTATTTGTGTATTTTCTTGTATGAGAACTGGCCTAAAACCCCTTTCTATTCTGAAGTCCAATCCGAAACCCAGATGCGACTATAAAAAGTCACATCTGGAGTCAGTGCTAAGACTCTGCTTAGTGCTTCACTTTGCTGAGCATGCAGTCCCTAAGATATCTTTAGAGACTGCTGTTGCTCTTCATGTTGCAAAGAGACAGGCAAACCACAGATAGCTCATTCAAATGAAAGTAAACCTTGCGTCTATTTTTGCAGACACGAAAACAAATGAGTAGGCTGCATTTACATCACACATGCCGAAATTAGTATACGGACTCTCTGGTGCACTATTCATCATCTTTGTCTTTTTGACCTGAAAGTTTCTAAACAGCAGGAACACAAAAGAACCAGACCACATGCAAGTAAGGAAAAATTTAAAATCATGCAGTTGGATGATACAAAAAAACCAAACAAACATTAATTGAAGAATAACTCAGAGAGGATGTTTATTTTTCAGTAAAATACAAAAAAAAAAAATCATAAATTTGTATGTATGTCTTTTCTTGTCATATAGCATATCCTCTGTTGTCCTGGTGGTCATTTAACAGTAGGTGAGCTGAAAATTGTGGCAGAAAAGAAGTTAAAAAAAGAGGATAGCTCAGTGTATCTTTGGTTTTAACTGGTATTCGTATTATAATCAATATACAAACTAATTTGCCTCAATAGTACTTTGCGTTTAGCACTAATATACCATACTGACTCGTGGACATACTGTTATATAATGCACATGAATAAATGACCTGCGGTACGGTTTCACTTCTCATGACGCAAAAACTTTATCGTCAAAATCTCAACTTTTCAGGAACTCCAGTAGTTGCACATGAAAGTTAAGCAGTTGGTTGTGAAAGACATCTATAAGGGCGTTGGTGAGTTCCCTTAAAAACAAGAATTTCAACTGAAATTATGCAAGAACGGGTGTATTACGAGATGGAGTTATTAGATAATATATTGATCGTGACACCTTTTGTAAATAAAATGTGTTTTTCAGTAGTGTGGAGATGAGCAGCTCAGACATTCAGAAACATTCCCATCTTATCCAGGGATTGGTTCTGTGTGTGGGTGTACAGCATTCTTAACAGTAATTACTTACAGTGCATTTACTTCTCTGGGGTGGTTATCAGTTATGTGTTACAGTATGTCTGCCAAGGGGTGTGTATGTTTTCATTCCTATGTGTTATCTCAGATTTGGCTGTACACAAACATGTTTATCAGCTTTTAATCTTCCTGTGCTAAAAAAACAACAACAAAAAAACCCTCAGAAAATTCATCATGTATTTTCACATATTTTGACTCATTGCATTTGTTTAGTCTTGGTGCAGGACAAGCTTAGGACAGGCTTTCTTGATTCTGGTTTGGGGAAGTCTGAGCTCTATGGAGGATTTAGGAGGACTGCGGGGATGGAAAATAATATGCATAATTATGTTTTCGTTTGTGTATCATTACCTGAAAATATGATGGCTTTTGGATGGACCAGGTTACTTCCACAGAGTCTGTCAGGTTTCCACAGTATAGCTAAAAACGGACTTCTTCTCGTTTTGCATTTTATTGTGAATTTTGTACATTGTTAAGTTGTGTTATTACTTTAAGTATGGACTAGTTGACTTGGCTAACAAGTGGAGCCAGACACAACAAACCCCACCCCTCGCACATATTTTGCCCATTATAAGTAAATGGGAAGATTTTAAATATTCAAAAAATTTTTTTCTTTGACCGACTGTTCCCAAAATGTAATGAGATCCATTCTGGGTCACTGGCAGTCTAGAAAGTCAATTTGGTTTGAATTCAACCCATAGTTTTGCTGCTACAGGCATTTGAAATTTTGCCCATTATAATTAAATGGGGGAGAAAAAAAAAAATCCTTAAAAACTGTAACTTTGACCTACTGTTCCCAAAATGTAATGAGCCATATTCTGGGTCACTGCCAATCTATAAACCAAATTTGGTATGAACAATAGTTTTGCTAGAGTGTTAACAAACAAACAAAGAAATAATGAAACAAACCGAACCCAAAACAATAGTCCTTGGCCTTCAGGGTTGGGGTAAAAAGCCCAAAAAACAAACCAAACACTAGCGCTTTCACACTTTTATTGTCAATTATGTGTGAGGGTGAGGTGTGTAGTATTTAAATGGGCGCAATATGCAATTTCACCATGAGATGTCATTAAATATTACTTTTAAGATTGTCAGCTTCCGTTAAGTAGTGTTGGGAGTCACATTTTGCATATGACCACGTAAATCTTTCAATAACTGGCCAACAAATACTGGATGATATGACTTTAGATTACAGATTTTTTACATTTTCAGATCAGTACTCGTGGAAACCTGCATGGAAAGCTGCAGTCGCTCCAGTAAGCGACTGCGGTTTGGCAGTAACAGGCTACTGCACTGGTACAACTGTAGATTGCAGTCTTAGGACAGAGAACATACCTATACAGTTCCTGATATTCACACTGCCTGTCAGAACCTATTTTCATACCTTAATAGGTAAAGCTACCAGGTCTGTTATCAGCGGTTGAACTTCGAACCAGATCCTCTTCCTGATTCGATTACATTGACAGTAAATTACAGTCAAAGTTATAACAGCAGCCTTTCCTTCACACCCATATACATCGATTTTATTGGTTGACCACATAGGTTTACAGTTAAAGCTTTGGGTTTTCAGTCAGACGTTACCACTGGCTGCAGTTGAGGATGTGCAACAGTTCTTGTGTAAACACCAATGAGGGGTTAACTGCCTAACGCGGTGCAATATTCAGGTTAAGTAACTAACGGCTGCTACAAGTTCACCATAATCTACTACTGTGGGGTTTTTAGTCAGAGCCACTGGTTTCCAGTAAAGACCTGCACCCAGTGACTTCACAGCAGAGGAAGTGGTAGTGGTGCAGCCTGAAACTCAGCTCAGGAGAACAAAAAAGGGTTTCATGCATCAGTTTCTTATCTTTTGATGCAAAATAGCTTTTCCTTCATCTGCATTTACATATTTGTATTTCATTGAGGTGGTACAGTAGCCTCTTTTGTGCCACATTGTAATGAAAATGTAAAAGGTCAAAGCTGAGTTCTGCTGTCAGAGAAGCAAATGTTTCTGTTTAGAGCATCTTTCAGGATTAAACTACCCCATGTATGTTCTTAAAATACAACCTTATAACCAATATAAATGTATTTTTAAGTTCAACAAATCATTTCTTATCAGTATTTTAATTAGGTAAATATTATGTTTAACACTGACATAAGCTTAACATTTGTAGATGAGCCCTAATACACTCTTTATGTCTCAATCTGTCAGTCACACAGTACTGTTCATCTGTGCTTAGTACATCTTGTCACTTTGTGAATGGATGGGGGGGGTTACTTTATCGCTTGGCTATTATTTGAAAGGTTTTGCCGCCACCTGGTGGAATAATTGTGACATGACACCCGTAATAGGAATCACATGCTTACCCATACTGCACCGTGGCATTAGCTACTAGAAGTTTAATTTTTGCACATTACATCCTACATTTAACCTCATTTAATTTTAAGTTCAATATTTTTATTTACCTGCAGAGGGGAAGCTATTGTAGCCACATTTGCCCCTTAACAGATACATAATGAAGGTACAACATATGAATAAATAAATAAATAAATAAATATACATTTTGTAATTATTTCAGGGAGGTAGTTTTAAAGCTACTTCTTTAAAGTAGAAATAATGAAGAGAATATAGAAATGATTGCGTCTAATTATAAGAGACACAAATAAAGAGAAATCTGCAATATAAAAAGATGATAACATCCAAGGCTGTAGTTCAGCTGATGACCTCTGACCTCTGTGTGGAAAGGACCTGTTTAAAGATGTAGACGAATGTCTTACACTATACATTAAAAACTGAATTTTTTTTTTTTTTTTTTTAAATGAATAATTTCTGAGACACAACCTGGACTTTTGTGACTCTGGGAAGTGTTCTGTAAATATTAGAACATACTGGGGAAAAAACAAACTCAGCTAGAAAGGTAATATATTATAAATATTTGCTTCATTTAGAGACATTAATTGTAGTTGCATTGATCAGTGGTAGGGTTTCAGGTAACTTACAATTATCAGAAGTCAAGAAGCTACGATAATAATTGAACTTGAAGATAAAACTGTTTATTGCAGACTGTATCCGTCACCAGCAGAGGGCAGTGTTTTCCACTTCATCCTCTGCTGATCTGTCCTGTGATGGAATGGAGGCTCAGTGGGTTTCTGCCCTCCAGCCCATCATCAGTGGGTTCTTTCAACCTTTGTCATTCTCAGCAGAGCCGGAGTCTGAGACCGCGCCCCCTGGGGACGGGAGGTATTGATTGGTTACTGGGTGTCAGCTGGTGGTATTGATTGGCAAGTCTAAGACACAATGGAGGAGAGCAGTGAGAATCAGTCTGGTTTTAGTTCACACAGTAGATCAACAAAGTGAGGGCAGACACAGATATGGTAATGCATCAGGTCTGTTTAGATACACACTTTATGAGACGCAGAATCTACATTTATTGGATACATCTTTGGGGGGTAATTGTGTATATGTGCATTCTTGTATTGATTATTGATTTAACTTTATTGAAATGCTTTAGCATCAGAAACATAAGGTCAGTCATATAATCTTTCAAATATGTAAATCAAGTTTCATTACAATAAAGATGTTCATAGTTGGACGTAGCAGTGGTAACAAGTTGAACTCATCCCGTTCATTCATTTTCTGTGACATACCCAGGTCTGAGTGGTGCCAGACTGAGTAAAGTAGTCCAGATGTCCTTCTCCAGCACTTACTAAAGCATCCTCAGGGCTTTTCAGGACAAATGGGATGTGTAATTCCCCCCATAGTATCTGGGTTTTCCCCATAGTCTCCTCCCTGTTTGAGTCCCTTCAAGGAGTAACTCCTCTACTCTGAATACTTTTGGGATGTCCAGACTTCCTCCCCACAAAGTGATTTTAAACATTTATGTTTTGTTTTTTTTGCTTATTTCCAAAAACTCAGTCTCATGGTGAAGATTAGAATATAAAGTGACAGGTATAATAACTTCACATTTAGTGCTCAGCTCTACTCACCACAACAGTCTGGTCAAATATCTGTGTCACTGCTTATGCCAAACCAGTCCACTGATAAATCTGTCGGTTAACCTTCCCCTAACTTGTCAACAAAATCATGAAATGCTTTCAAACCATTTTCAAACCACTGGTCATGTCCTCATATATACAGTAATAATTTTGGTAATATACAGCTTTTTAAAATTTTCTTAGCTAAAATGATTGGATCTTCTTATTGTTTCAGTTTTTGCCTCTTTTCTTAAAAAAAAAAAAAAGAAAAAAAATTTGGCTTTAGTTTTGTTTTCAGCTAAAAAGTGGAACCCACACATCTTTTCATATGTAAAAAACAGGGGTGTGCAATAAGCCACCTTCATCTCTTTCCTTTGAATAATCAGAATGACTTCTTATGCATCTGGAAATTTCCAGTTTGCAGGTTTATTGGTTTACGGATGATGTTAATGGAAACACATAAATATCTGAAAATTCAGAGGAAGAAGTTTTGTCCTAAAACTGCTTTTGTTCCTCAAATCACATCTACATGAGTTTTGATCTCACCGACCTTCAGTATTTATTTATTTTATATTATTATTTTTTAAATGCATTTATGTAGACAGGGACAATACAGAATATACAATAACCTTAAACAGGAGAGATGTAGTGTACCAGGTTGTAGAATTAGTGCTAATTTCCTCCTGTAGTCCTTGGGCAGGCTGATGTTATCATTAAAAAAGCAGACATTAATAAAATATATACACTACTAGTAAAAAGTTTGGACACACTTGGTTTTTCTTTATTTTCATGACTATTTACATTGTAGATTCTCACTGAAGGCATCAGAACTATAAATGAACACATATGGAATTATATAGTTTAAAAAAGTGTGACATAATTCAAAACATGTTTTATATTTTAGATTCTTCAAAATAACCACATTTTGCTTTTATTACTGCTTTGCACATTCTTGGCATTCTCTTGATGAGCTTCATGAGGTAGTCACCTGAAATGATTTTCAACAGTCTTGAAGGAGTTCCCAGTGACGCTGAGCATTTGTCGGCCATCTGCGGTCCATCTCATGTCATTTAAATGAGAAGATGAATCCAAACTTTTGACTGGTAGTGTATATTTTTTGAAAATCCACTCATTTTTCCATTGATACACATTAACCCATTCACTGTAGGTCACTCATTAACACTGAGTGCAATTCCTTTCATCAGATTAACAAAGCATCCATAGTGGTCTTTCCTCGTGAACAAAGATTTCCCACCTACCCTGGTGGTCTCAGTCAGACTCAGACCTACAACCACACACATCTTGGAAAACACATGTACAATACCTCACACAGTGATATATGGGATGACAGACTGTTTTGAGGGGGAAAAAGCGTCTTATCTCGTCCTTTCCTGTCCATGTGTCGGTTGGTGTCTAATCAGAAACACAATAGCGGCTCAGTCTACCACCTGGGAACTAATACTGTTTAGGCTGATGAGGAGGTGAGTCAGTTCCTCTGACTCACAAATCGGACCGACGAGAGTCTGGATGAAGAAGGAGGGAGGCTGACAGAATGTGGGAAGAAAAGTACAAAGGGGGCTATCCCTTTGTCCCTGAGGCTTTGTTTTTGTT
Organism: Sphaeramia orbicularis; assembly: GCF_902148855.1. Lineage (NCBI taxonomy): Eukaryota > Metazoa > Chordata > Actinopteri > Kurtiformes > Apogonidae > Sphaeramia > Sphaeramia orbicularis. The sequence continues at coordinate 27,497,296 of NC_043971.1, read as the reverse complement.
GAGTATATCAGACATTTTGGCTCCAATTGATGATCATTTATTTTAAATTCAGTGTATGTCTGTTTAAGTCCCCTTCTTTTGCTTTTAATACAAATCCTGTTTTATAGACCCATGTTTTAATTCTGCAAAAATATGCATTTTAACTGGGAAAAAACACTGTCATATCCTTTACGTCAGCAGAGAGGACAAAACCTGACATTAATTCAGGCACCAGTAGTGACTCTCCCGGTATTTAGTTGCTGTGAAAAGCTGCAGAATGTGTTAAAGGAGTGATATTTTTCTTTTTTAAATGGAATTATGCATTTTAAAAACATTTCCCTGTGGTCTACATAAACTGTAAATGCTATGCTTGGGTCTGAATTCTTCATTAATTCAACTCCACAGGTCCATCTTCAACCCTATTTCTGAGTAATGACACCAGAAAGATTGTTTTGAGCGCTGGCCCTTTAAATGCATATGAGCCACTTCATACCCCACCCCCTCCAGGTTGTTGGCTGTGCTGGTCTGTCCTGTTCAGCCAACAACTGAACATTGTAGGTAATCAGCTTGAAGTTTGGACATATTTTCAGTATGGACTACAACCGCTGCTGCTGACAAACAGTTATGGCGTACTCTGAGAAATGTTCATCGGAAGTCTTGACCTTATACATGCAAATGTTGTGATGTAACTAGTTATAAAATGTAACAAATTAAGAGGAAATTAAAATTGGTTGTAGAAATCCACTTGATCTTTGCCAAAATGAATATAAAGATAGTTTTGCAGCACATGGAGGGTTCAAATTCAAACTTTTGGAACTACTAGGGTCCAAATATAAAAATAAATGTACCACAGACTAACAAAAGTGGGTTTAGCAAAATATGACCCCTTGAAAATAATTAAATTGCGTATCTAGCTTCCATGGTAACCACCCCCCCTCCATAAAACAACAACAAAAAAAACCCTAGAAGAACAAAAGAAACAAACTAGAAGATGTAATGTCAAATCTATGGTGATTCATCCTCAGGAGGATGGAGAGGGAAAGGGTATTTTTAGAAAATGGAGAGGACTGGCTAAAATAAGGACTGATGGAGGACTGTACACATTATTCCTGCTTGATAAAAACACAGGTTCACTGAAGCCTTAAAAGAATTGGTACATTTTCAACAAATCACAGTTTTATTGAGGATTGTGGGCCTAAATTTCTGCATTTAAACAGATGTGATGGACATGAACAGGGAAGAATTAAATCTATGCTTAAAATGATTATTTATTTTGGTTTTATAGGAAAAATAATGAGGAGTTACTGATACATTTGATAACGGTATGCCCAGTCAATTTGACAATCGCCATTAAAGTGAAGCACAGACCTGCATTGCTAAGCTTTTTAACAGGAGACATTACCAAACAGGGAAATCACTGCCAGTTCTGGTGGATTGGCCTCTTCTAACCACATCGCCTTTGGTCGAAAAAGATGATCTCAGTGCTATTCATCACTGAAATGTGACCTCATGTCTCAGAGTCTGTTGCAATATAAGCTTCCACCATCAGTGGCAGTATTGAGCACAATATAGACAGCCAATGTCCTGCCTCCATGACTTTTTGATGTGTAATCTTCATCTTTGTGTTTTTTCATAGTCTAATACGTCAACAGTTTTGCCACAAATTGCAGATATCTTTAGTTGTGAAATAATTTTTTTAACTGACAAACATCATATGTGTAAACTAGAAGCACTCGGGGAGCGCAGACCTCCGCCAAGGCCAATCAGTGGGCCCCGTGGCCCCCCACACACCCCCGATCACCACCAAAATTTAATCATTTGTTCCTTGTGCCAGTATCAATATTTCCTGAAATTTTCATCCAAATCTGGACTGTCAAATAGCGAGAGATGAATAATATTTTGATCTCCTTTTGAATTGTTCCATGGACTACACATACAATGTCAGTCTCTTTAATCTGTAAGTATATGTCACTGAAGTTATGGCTCAGTAGATTACATCTCTCATCTCATATGACACACATCACCAACAACAAAATGAACCTTACATCAACACATTTAATCTTCAAAGCAGGTGAAAAAGTCTTAAGAGATGTAGAAGATTAACATGAAAGTACTACAAGTTTTACAGTGACGTGTTAACACATTAGACAACACTGTTTCTAAATCTGCTGTACTGGTTTCAGTCAATGCAAAAAAAAAAAAGAAAAGATTATAAAAATGACCTAAAATGTAACACAGACTGAAGGCACAATCTTGGCAGACACAGATTCTTACAGACTAGTAATCAGCTAAAAGGGATGACTTGGTTGGAAAAGTAATTATATGGCATGTTAGGAGGAAAATCCTGCTCACTGGTTTATGCTGTTTTTATGAACAGATCACTTGTACTCTGCTCCCGTTAAAATATTTGGAGTTAAATTTAGACCATCGGGACAATAATATCCATAGAAGTTTTTTTTCTCCAATGGTTTAAGCAGCTGTTTCAGTAACAAACCAGGTCTGTTCACTGTCAGGAACCAGTCTGGACATTTATTGGTCTTATTAACTAGTTAATGGGTGGAGAAAAAGACCAGCATAGAAATAATATAAACCAGTGATTCAGCTTTAAATAACTGGCATAGTTGTATTCATCCAGGCGATAAGAAACCGTTATGTCTTCAGTATCAGTGTTTAGTTTTTAGTTTTGTTTTTTTTTAAATTTTGAAATATATTTGCACTATGAGTAAAATCAGTTTTTATGTTTGTGGCCATACCAACGTCTGAATGAGTGTAGGTGTGATTCCCACATAGGACACTAAAGGTAAACGTCTGTACAGCTCATTTCTATATCTTGTGTAATGGTTCTACTTGACTCATCTATAGACTCAATCCCCCACAATCCTCCCACAATGAGGGCTTTGCAGAGTCAGCATTTCATAGTTTTTTTTCCCTCTGTTTCATTTACTGAAATCAGAAAAAAACAAATGTATATTTTATAGTGTCAGTAAAGTAAACACACTGTGAAAACCCTCAAACATGGTTGTGGTAAGACACAAACTATAAACTAAGAATTAAAGCTTACCAAATGCACAAAGACAGCCGCTGTTCCAGAAAGAAGGCTTTTTTTTGTTTTCAGAATGTTTATTTTCTATTGCTCTCTGTAAATCTATTCGTTTTCAATCAGACTGCACCAGATGAAGACTTACAGAAGTAGTGGTTGGATTCTCGATGCTTGAAGGCAACAGGCGACTTAACAGAGTACAAAGGATGACAGCTGGGGAATCCAATAGGGGACTGGAAACCAATGGTTCAGCAGAGGCCCCCCTAACAGTAACTAGTGCTCTGCTGCACCAACACTGATCATCTTTAAGTCAAAATGGCAACAAGTTTCATGTCATCCTGATAAAGCTGATAAATTCTGTGGTGAGTGTTGTGTTCTGTTCATAGTGTGGTTATCACTGCTTAGGCTATGCCTCACTTTCTGTGCATTTCTATTTGATTTCCTGTAAGTGGTTATGTGTTCACAGGTCAAATAATATTTAAGTTTATATTTTTACAGACTGTGTGACCATGTTATCAAAACAGCTGATAGTTTCTTTTAGTTTAAATAATTCTCAGTAATGGTTATCATGTATGCAAATTAAAGTATTTTTATATGCTTCATTTGCATATCAGGAACCCACCAGTAATGTGAAAACCTGCATGTAGCTGATCGGTTGCACTGATAGTTCCAGTTTTGGACCTAATAGTATTGACTTAGCCACAGACGAAGCAACTACTGTTGTTCTGTTGTTTTCATGCATGTGCATACTGCCTCATCATCATCATGCTTCACCCCCAAGAGATGAAACTTTGCCATAAATTCACAGTAGTATTCAAAGATAGCTATTCAATAAGAGGGTCGGAGAAAATCCAAAAGGTTTTATCCTGATGGGCTTCTATCAGTATCTGTTGGAGGAAAGTCCGCAGTGGTGCAATAAACCTGCAAAACCACTGTATATGTTATTAACCAGGCTGAAGGACAGTAGCATCCGGTAAAATGATCTGTGTTCCCTATTTCTGTCACCGCTGGTAATGTGAGAGACATCTTGTCCCAATGTGCGCACATACTTTTTCACAGGGGGATGTGTGTACAGAGATACAGGAAATGCTGTTTTGCCAGAAGTGTGGGAACTGAAATGCAGGATGTATTTAGAGGCTCAGCTTTGGGTTCCCATGGTTTCCTCTGGATAGAGGAGTCAGCAGGACAAAGCAGGACTTATCCTTTAAATATACTGTGTCGACAGCAGATGAGCGGTCAAGTCTGAGCTCTTTGATATGAAATTTTATATTTAGCATCTTATTTGTGGATGATTTAATGTGGTTTGTGGTTGTAGAGTAACAGCTGGGTCTGTTTATCAGAGCCGTTGGTGTCATAGTACAGGATAAAGAAGAGGCCCACGTCAATACTCCTGATTCAAGTGAACATTGTTTTAAAGTGAGTGAGAAAACTCCATTTGAGCCCAAAAATAATGGAGTCAAGTCACAACAAGTCTGTCCCATTTCAGGCTGACTATGATCACCTTTATCACAGATAAATCCACATCTAAGGACTCGCAGGTCATGTCAGGTCACTGAATATGAACTCAGTGTTGTGAAAGCCTGCACTTTCCCCATCAGCTTCAATTCCAGTTTCAGTCTTAGAGCTCTGCTGCCTGCGCTTCACTGCAGCTTCACCGCATTGCTTTCACCACGCCGCACGCTCCATCCCTTAAAGACATGTATTACGTGGCCTTAACAAGGATAAGAAGAAGTGAATAGGAATCAAAGTATTGACTTTTTCTCACAGGTCAGATGTTTTAAGAAATGCCAAAAGGCTTCCAAAGAGAAGGGGCACAACTGTTGTATTCCCTTTAAACCCTTTTCTAGTCGCCTGCTTCATCAAGAAATGAAACAAATCAGTTACCCATTTCCTTTACATTGTACAAAAGATAAACCTGTACAATTTGTAAATAGGTTAAATAACACAACCACACTCGCCACATTCTTTCTGAGTTCATGTGTGTTTCAGCTCAGGGTATTGGCACCATGGCCTTTTGGTTTGGCCTAGAAACTGATGGCGATAGGACATTTCATAAACCACTGGAATCAGCAAAATGTGGTTCTGAAAGTGGTGATGGCCAGTGGGGCTTTTCCAGTACAATTACTTAATTTGAGGAAAAATAATAGTTCCAGGAAAAATAATAGTTCCAAAAAACAGAAACTGGTCCCACCAAAGCTAGTTTGATGCTCAGATTCAGAGTTAATTTGGTTTTTATGAAGATTGGTAGGTTCATTATTATATTGACCTTATATTCTATTGGATGATCTCCAGTGTTGGCGACTAGCTGGTGAAGATAGTTGAGTATTAAGCAGCTAAAAGGCCAAATATTCCCTTCAAATGTGGATTTGGAGACTAAAACCAAGCTAAATGTTGGAACTTCATCAGATCAGCTGATGTTTAATGCTACCATGTTAGTTAAAACAGCTCGGTAAGGTAATATTGCATGGTTTTTACATGATATTTTCAGATTACTGTTGCTTGTAGTGAAAAAAATGTGTGAGTGGTACTTTAAGAAATAGCGCTGCTGGGAATTCTGGGCCAAAGGAAGCTGTTTACTTTAAGTTTAGCAGTGGACTGTGCTGTTTCTCATGACACAGCCAGTTCATGGGTCAACTTCTCAGGCATAGTTTGAGTTGTTGCCGTTTGAAGTTTAAGGAGAAAAGATATGAAACAAAGTAGGAGAGCCTTTTGATTTTTGTGTGTGTGCTTGCCTCGGAACTTGGCCAGTCATAGAGCTTTACATGCGTTGGAGGAAGTGATGGTTACCGATGACTCAGCCAAGCCTCAGTGCTGATGAATTTCATTCTTTCTCTCTCTCCCTCCACACTCTGACTCTGCTCTGTCATCTGCATTTCTTCTACATTCTATTCATTCTTCTGTTTTCTATTCCCTCACTGGTTTTCAGTTTGCCTCTTATTCTTTCACACTTTTCTCGCACTTTTCTCTGTTCTCCTGATTCATCTTGACCCTCTGAGGTCTTTCACTTTGTGCATGTGTGTGTTTGTGTCTGACGAGGACACTCAGCAATGTGTGTGGGAAGATAACTGGCTTCCTTCAGTGTGATTAAAACATTCCTTTTCTTTCCCCCCTCTCCTTGCTCTTTCTCTTCCCTGTTTAGTTTCCAGTTGAGGCTTAGAGATGAAGAGAAGAGGATGAAGTGGAGTCACAAAACTGGTAAGTGAAGGCAAATTGATCATCAGCTTTTTTTTTTTTTTTTTTTTAATTTCTCATGCTTAAAAAGAATGTTGACATAGGAAACTGCTGTCTTTCAGACATAAATGTTTATGTTTTTAATGCAAATTATCAATAAAACCTTTTGGTAAAACATGTACAGATCATTCAGATGCACATTATGCTCTTTATTAATTATACAGAAGAAAACCCAGCTGAGGAGTTTGGAGGATTCGAGCTACCGCGGATGGAAAATGTTACAATTTTTCCAAAGTTTTCTGAAACTGACCATATGAAGCTTTTAGTGTCTTTCTAGTTTCTTTGAATTCTTTTTCTTTCTCTCAAGAATGAAATCTTACAGAGGAGATTTTACAGATCACTGTAAACTACAGCAAAGCTTACGAAGCAGATTTGCCTCCAGCAGCAATAGTTTAAAGTCTGGCACTAGATAACCATAGAGATGATGAATAGAACTGTGAGGACATGTGTGTGCATTGGCCGTCGGTCAGGATGAAACAAATATCGGCTATATTTGACACTTGGCACGGAACTCGTCACTCCAAACTTAGTCATGTAATCATGATGTGATGCACTGACCGCACCTCGTAAGGGCTGAAAAGTGAAACTAGCGGAGTTATATTGTGTCTCCTGGTGATATTATAGTGGCGTCCCTAACAATGAACAGCTGCTCTGTCCAATTTAGTGGCTCTTTGATTATCTTGATGATTCTCTGTGCAGGAATGAGTCTCTGAATGACGTTAGTGGAAGTTTCACAGTCTGAACTGACGCAAATACAGTAAACATGTGCATTCAATCCATCAAAGTGTTGTGTGTGTGTATATATATGTGGGTGGACACTCAAACATAACATGCACTCTACTACAGATGGATGAAGTGGGTGAAAACTGCATGAACTGAAGTTTTTAATGCTCAACTGATGTTTAAGTTATGACTGGAGGAAAAATGATTTGTCACTGTTTGCCTTAAGGTTCTCAATGGTGAACTGTGTCAAATTGTCGTTTTGGGTGCAGTCATAATCACCTTACCCAGAAACTTGACACTCATATAACACCAAGCTACTCATTCCTTTATTTTGAGTCACTGATATAACTTTACCAGACATAAGAGAAGGTGTGACCTTCGCTGGCAGCCATATTGGCCGTTATTTCTTGTGCCTAATAGCTAAGTGTGCATTTGATCATATACAGTTGCAGAAAAAAATTATTAAACCATCAAAAGTCATCAGAAACAATGGTTATGCAATCCAGTGCTAACTCCTGTGTGTATCATGTGACTAAAATAGACGGAAAACAAAACATGGAATGCCTAAAAGCACTGTTTTTGGCAGTACAATGCCATAGCTATTGATGTAAGAACTGAAGTGATTTTGGTTATTATCAATTAAAAAATGGAAAATGACTAGATATCAGCTCTTAAATTAAACTCTTGTGAGCTATTTTTGTTGTTATCATTATATTTGTTCAAACAAATAGTATTATATAATAGTATAATATTAGTTGTACCAGGCATTAAAATGAACAAGAAATGGAAGAAAACAAGGGTGGTTTAAAAATTGTAGTGTCATTTGAAGCCGTACATGAGATTTCTCAAGGATTATCACTAAACCTTCTTAATTTAGTTTAAAATATTTCCAGGTGAATCATTCTGAAAACCTTGAAAGTCATATAATTAGTAAGCAGTGGTATATCTTGTTATGTAGAACAATGAAGCTCCATCCACTCCCTAGTCTGTTGCAGTGATTGGTCATTACAGCTGTCAATCACTCATTATTAAATCACAGCTTATTAAAAACAAACTAAATAGAAAGACTACTTCAGCATCATCCAAAAAGACAACAGTCACATTAGGACAAGGTTATTATCGTAAACGAAAACTAACGAAATGACGAAAACTAGAATTGAAAAAACATTTTTGTTAACTAAAATAAATAAAAAACTATAATTAAAAGAAAAAAACAATAAGTAACTGAAACTGTATCGTGAGCTTACAAAACTAACTAAAACGTATAAGAATTATGGACAAAATTCCCTTTGTTTTCATCTTTTTCAATGTCGGATTGATACAAAAGCAATTTATTTCGCTCTAGCAATTTTAGCTAGCGGCATTATACGGTACTTTACGGTCCGTCACTTCTCGTCACTTGTGGTTTAGAGTCGTCTTATGGTCCCCACTCTACCTGGAAACATGGAGACTAAAGTTGGGAGAAAGCCACAGAGTCCTGTCTGGGATTTATTTGAATATGACGGAGAAGAAGAGAAAAGATACGACAAAACTAAAAGTAAACTAAAACTAAGCATTTAGAAAAAAATGAAAACTAATAAAAACTAGCAAACCTGCTCTAAAAATGAATTAAAATGAACTGAATTAGAGAAAAAAAGTCAAAACTAAATAAAACTAAACTAAAATGAAAAATCCAAAACTATTATAACCTTGCATTAGGAAAACAATTATTATGGGTGTACCTTGAATATTTAGTTTGGCCTAATTGAGGGGGGGGCTTATGACCTGTAATGCAGACAACCACCAGGTGGTGATCATCATCATCATCATCATTTTTTTGTCTTCACTTTTGAGGAGCTATGACTATGTCCATCTCTCAAAATGAGGGATAATGATAGTGTGTTCCAAATATCCTAAAACAGAGGACTTACACAGAACCAAAACTGAAAATATTAGAAGTGCAAAGATAAAATTTCCTTCCATCATGTGTTTGACTTTTTGCTTATACGTTTTCACCATATGCCCACAGATAGACACCTAGCAGAGGTAAATCATAGTACTTGCCTTTTTAGGGTTGACATTTTTGCTGTTGTCACACTCTTATAATAAATAAATTAACTCTAAACTTTCTAAAATACGCACAGGTGAACAAAAGCTCATAAATTTGCTGTTTTAGTTGATTGCTGACACGTAGTTTGACTCATGAATATTTCAGTTGGTATTATCCTCCTCTTCCATAATCCTTCCTCCCCACTACCTGAAACAGCCGCCTCTGAGCTAACAGCTACATGCTGAAAATGGTAGGTTTTGACAAGTGGATCGTGCAATAAGGCAGGCCAACTTGGTTTGCGGTGGTGTTTTCTTTTGGCAGTTTTTAGTCATTTTAAAGCCAGGGCTCGCCTCCTCATGTGTCAATGTTCCACCAAAACAAGTTCCCCTGCAACACTTTTTGCAAAGGCAACGTGGTTGTGTCTCTTTCTTAGAGTCCAAGATGATTAGTTTAACAGGGTTCCTGTGGGGTCTTAAAAGTGTTGAATTTACAAATCTGCTTTTAATACCTTAAAAAAAAAAAACAGTCTTTAAAAGGTATTAAGTGAGATATGGTAGGTCTTAAGTTATGCTGTCATAAACTTGTTCACTGTATTGTGTGTAAATGTATAAATGTAGGAAATGTCCAAGCTGTAAAAATCGACCTCCGAACAATGTTTGGTTCTACCCCAGCCCTAAAAGTAGAGGTTTTGTGGACTCTAAATACTGTAGCTAAACACATGTCCTACAGTTCCAATGACAGAATAGCTGAGTTGTTTAAATGCATGTTCCCTGATTCAGATATAGCTAGTGTGTGTACATGTAGTGCTAACAAAACGGCTTACATAGCTAAATTCGGATTAGCAGCATACATCAAGACAGAGCTAGTTTAGAAAGTGAACAACGGGCCTTTTATTCATATGTTTGGCTGTAAAATGGGCATTAAATTTTGTTCTCAATAGTCTTTAAAAGTCTTAAATTTAACTTGTAGAAACCTGTAGGAACCCCGTTTAAACAAATACAACCCAACCACAGAGTTTGCATCTATCTTCTAGAATAATAATGGGCTCTACCAGATCTTTATTTAGCTTTTACGTGTTAAAACAATGTGTGCTATGCAAGGTCAAGGACTTTAGCAGGTTACAGAGAAGTGCAGTGTTTGCAGTTCAGCTTGTTCTTGAATTTCAGGAAAATACTGCATACATGTCCTTCTCTGTATTAGTTCTTCCTCATGTTGAAAAATGACAAAAATCTGACTGAAACCAGATGTTCTCAGTGGTAATTACTATTTCCAAGTTTAACTCAACAACTGTTTTTGCTTTTTGAAACACCAACTGTAATGTTCAGTGTTTTTTTTGTTTTTCAGTCAGGGACACTGAGTCTGTTTGTATTTTTTTAAAAAGTTTTTCCTTCAAAACCCATGGACGTGCTCCCACTGAAGTGCTTGGTGTAATTTTCCTTGCACTTTGACCATGACTTCCATTCAGACAGTTACAGCCTGAATACAACTAATGGCTATATTTTCCTCTTCTCTTGCTTTGGTTATTCTTTCATAGGCATCAGTTTGCATATATTGTCAGAAACATGTCACACTTTTAGACAAACACACACACACACACACATACACACACACACACACACACACACACACACACACACACACACCCACCTATGCCAGCCCTATTCCGTCAAGGCACCCCTCATTTACGGTAACTTTGTGTTTTTGTCATCTGTGGGCCTGGATGAAGTGATGCAGTTAGTTTTGGTATCGTCCATGGCCGTGCATCTCCACCACTGAAAGAGACTGAGAGCAGTGCAGCGTGGGTAGGCGTGGGAGGGTAGATGCCTGAGATGACTCAGCGCTGTGTTGCCGGGTAGAAAAACGTAAAGCTCTCTCCCACCCCCATACAATTGAGATTACAGTATCTGATGAAACTGCCCTTCATACCACAGCCCTCGACAAACACTTATCTCAAATGCACTTGAGTATTTGCATGACAAACATCTCATTAACTTGTGTAATCTCTCATGGGAGGTCGACTAGAGATTTTGCAGTGTTAAAATAATGGACTAATACAAAACAAAATGAAATTAAAGAAAATTCAAGTTTTACATTTAAGATGGACACGCCTATAAGTGGAATGAGCAGATTTATTTGTTTTACCAAATGTTGCTTTGACACACTAAACTTAATTCTGATGACTTCAGTTGCATAATACTATAGCAGTGCAGTATTAATTGAGGACTGATGTAACATTGAACACCACAATGGAACATGATACACTAGAGCACTACAAACTACACCCTTCACAAATAGAGTTGGCACACAATAATGTCATATTAACTAAAGATTGTAGCCTTGAAATTTGGGGATTTTTGCAGGTCTGTTTTTACCAATCTGCACTGATGGGTGGTGAGGATTATACGCCATCTTTCTTAGATTGGTGCTTCTATGAAACTGGTCCCTAAAAACAGGACATGGGGCCTAAAAATTCAAATCAGATGTAGACTAATGTTATGAAGCACGTTTGGAAGCACTTTGGGTCTATTTTAAAAATAAATATTTACTGAGATGAATGAGAAACTATTTTTCAAATAAAACATATTTTCATATTTTTAAAAAAAATATTTTTATACAAAAATCTGCATATAATAAGGTAAAAAAAAAAAAGGACACAAAAATTGTGTGCGACTATTATTTTAAAATATCTTTTTATTCTCTCACGGGTACATTTTGGGAATTGAATTTATCATGCAAGGGAGAGTGTTTCACAAAAATGACCACTGTTGCAAAATCAATCCCGATTTATTTGTGTTTAAATGGGCAGGTTCTGCATGTAACGCAAGTGGACACGATGGGTTACATACAAAACCTGGAATGAGACTGAGATTCATGAAAATCCATGTCTGGATTAGAAAACCACTAGGATCATCAAATTTAACACAGTGTCTTTATTTATAACAGTATATAAGAGCATTTCAAGCCATGTGGTCCAGATAAAATGCACTGACACCTAGGTAGCTTTTCCTGTCCCTATTTTGGTCCTTTTTTTGGCCCCAATATTTTATTAAAAATTCATTCATTTTGGGATGGCTCAGATCAAGTATAATTTTTTTTGCATTCATCTGAGGTCATCATTAGGTACATCCTGGGGGAAATATGTCTAAATTTCTCTTTCATTATTGGGTCTAAAAAGCTGGAAAAGTGCCAGGTACCAAAAGTAACCCAGTTTCATAGAAGCACCCAGATATAAAGACAGCAAAGCAACTCTTGATTCTTTGTGTCATATAAAAGTGTATAATCCTACCCTCTCCTGTTATTCAGCCTTGAACTGGAGCCCATGTAACTTTTAATTTAAAGAGTGGGTTTGTTAAAATCTGTTTGCGACCCGGTGGAAAAGTGGTTAAGGGTGCTGACCATGAATCACAGTATCAATGAATGTCTATAACATTGAGTCAGATCATCCCCCAACCCCGACGCTGACCCTGACCTCACTGTAAAAACAACCTGAAAGAAAACGTGAGTCAAACTAAAGCTGCTCCGTCAAATTCAAGCCGACACATCATTTACTGACTGATTAAGGAGTCTCACTTTGATACATTTTCTCATCTTATTGCTCATACTAGTTGGGCTGACACTCTATGATTATGACACTTAACCCTTTATTGGGCAAGTGACTATATCTGGTAATTTCTGCTAACATTAAATATGAAGCTAATCCCAGGCCTCAATGAGGTCAAGAAGCATGTTTTTTTTTTTTTTAACACTATACAGTGATTGAGAGGGTTTGTAGAAATTTTGAAGTTATAAATAGTGAGTATGAGTGATTTTTGTCAGTTTATGACCTTATAACAGTTGTTTTATTACATGTGTTTACTTTTTAGCAAGTGCTACTAAGATGTTTTATGGCAAGATGAGGTAGATGACGATGTCCAATAGCATGCTAAGGTTGAAATTTTAATTTCATAGTATTTCAGTGGGTGCCCTATAAAGGGTTAAAAACATCTTACCTTCTTGCCTTGTAGACTGATGCCATAAGACAAATAGAAGAAATCTACTTTATAATGAACTCACCTTAAAACGCAGAGAAAATCATCCTGGAGACTTGGCATCTTTTTAATAGACTAAGGCAAATATAGTTATGTTTTAAAGTCTAGGTTTGGGGAGAACTTCATTCATCATTTACATAATCAGTGCAAAACTGATTAAGCAGGTTTCTGTGTTGTAAATTCAAGTATAATAGATGAGTACAGTATAGACTGTTGCCCATAAAGGTGGAAAAAATTTGTTTTCAGACACATTCCTCTTTTTATTCCTATTTATACCCATCAATAATCACCTTTGACCCGGTGCAATGATCACATATGAAGTCCCAGTTGCAATTTATCTGTCAAGAATAAATCACATCATCACAATCATTTGATGAGAAGAGGAAAAACCAAATTTATTCCAACTTTATGGGCAACAGTGTATTTTTAAGCTCTGATAGATTGTGTTGGACTTTTATGTTAACATTTTGTTAGAAGTTCTCAGTTTAGAGAGCGTGCATTGTTAATGGCAACTAACATAAGAATCAGTCATATTTTTTTTTCTCCTTTTAAGATTTAATTTTGTCTTTTGTCAAAATGTAAATACTGTTGAAGTACTGATTTTTTTTCAATATTTTCCCTCTTGTCTTTTTATTTGAGCCATTATGTGCCTTCTTAATCTGTAATAATGGTCCATCAGAACCACTTCATTAAAATTAAGTTATAGATTAATCATCAGCAGACCAGATTCACAGAAACAGGACCTCCAAACACTTATCACTTGCTGTCTTTTGCTTGTAAATGGTTGTTATAGCTAGTGCGAAATCTTCCGTTAGCCCCAAAGCTTGAAATAATATAAAACCATGAAACAATTTTGGCTCAACCTCACTTGAACCGAACCAATTCAAGCATGTTTTAACTGGGCAAAGTTCCTTATAATAAAGGGTATACACAAGAAAAGACAAAACTAAGATGAGGCCAGACTTGCTGTTGTATACTTGTGTGTGTATAATCATGCAGCTGCTTTTAATTAAACAAGTTTTGTTTGGTCTTGTTCATAAAACTTGACATCTATGTTAAAATGCCTTTTCATTTTAGAAATAATGTAGTCAGTAATGCAGGCATTAAAAACCACAATTGCAGAACCTCATGTGGAGTCAAATGATGCAGTCGACTCATGGGAAGTTAACATTTTTTGTGTTTTACAATTTAATTGGGGATCTACATAAATGTAAAGACTTTTGAGCCCCTGCTAATGTTTCTGAAAGTCAAATAACTCTTTTAGGTTGTAGAATTTCATATCTTGCTGCGTAGCCGAATATTGTTAAAATAGTTTTTGGTGTCCTCAAATGACAATAATTCTTACGTAACATACTAGACAAGTGTGTGTTTGTATCATGACTCAGATGTCAGGTTTGAGATCAACAAATATCCTGTCAAGCTGAAAACAGTAGTAGGTCAGTAGTTTGATGGTGTATGTGTATATGTGTGAATGTGTGTTCTGTTGCACCTTTACTCATCATTACTTACGCCCTGACATACAGTAAATGACTAAAAAACCACAAACACCACTCTACTCATTACTCAGAAGTTGTAACAGAAGTAAGAAATTACCAAAAAAAACTTTCATATTCTCTGGTTACACACCTCAGTTATCAGTCACCACCTGAATTGTTTTTATTTTTCTCACTTTAAGTCCCAGAAGAAAATGACTAATGTTGACTTGATAGTAATACGCAGCTTGTTTCGGAATCGGCTTCATTAAACAACGTCCCTGTTCAAATAATCCGACAAAATAGCTTTAGCGCCGTTAGCTTTAGACGTGTTCTCGGTGCAGAACTGAGAATAACAGATGAAGATGACCAGATAGTACTGCACATAGAGACCTAATATGTTCCACTTTCATATCATCAGAACCTTATTCTTGCATGCTCGGTGATACGAGGCTGGTATCGTTCAGCAAAATATGAAAGTAGGATGTCACTTGATCAATAACAGGAGAGTTGTGCTTCTAAAATGATGTTTAGTTCTATGCTGAAACCGCACAGTTTCAGCTTCACGTTATGTTTTACCTCATCAGATGTGTTCTGTCTGTTTTCAGCTTCTTTCTTCTCCTTGATTTTAAAGAAAAGACAGATGTGACAGTAGATTGAGGTGGGTGTATAGTAGAACCAGCAGTGTCCATGGGAAAGACTTTACCAGTTAGAGGCTACTAATCATTTCCATTTGATAGCTTTATAATCATCAGATATTGTGCATTATTTACAGTGTTTCAAAATCCAACATGTACCACTTTTATCTCTCAGTACTCCAAAGCAGCCTTCAAGTGGAAGAATTTTCGGCCTGTTGCCCAAGGACAGTTGACTAATGGCAGATACTAAATATCTAGCTTTAGATTTATTTGAGTTATGACACGTAATTTAATCTTTGTTACATCCCAGTGCCACCTGTATTCATAAAACTTGTAAGACTGATACGTATGCTTTAAAACTTGGCACCAAACTCTTAAAAGCTAAAAAAATTTATAGCATTTTTGGCAATTTTTAATTTTTTTTTTTTTTTTTAAATGAATCAAATCTGTGTCAAGTTGTGCTAAATACAGGATCCAGTAGTAAAAGGGGAGAAGGTGTTTTAGTGAAATAAATACACATAGAGCCTGTTTACATGACCAGAAAAATCCAATATCTGGGAGTAATCAGATAATTGTAATAAACAGATTTGATGCCTTTACATGCACTTAAGAAATGCAATAATTGAAAACCCTGGTTTAGATGTTCCAGTGCATTATCGGATTTCTTTCATAGTAGCTATGTGTGTACTTAGTGATGGTAGACTCAAACTTCCTGTTATTGTCTTCTGCTCACTTTTGACTTTGCAGCTTCCGTTTTCTATGATTTTA
The DNA here is from genome assembly GCF_902148855.1 of Sphaeramia orbicularis. Classification (NCBI taxonomy): domain Eukaryota; kingdom Metazoa; phylum Chordata; class Actinopteri; order Kurtiformes; family Apogonidae; genus Sphaeramia; species Sphaeramia orbicularis. Next base: position 27,481,388 of record NC_043971.1, on the reverse strand, counting down.
ATTGTGTTTACACATGTGCAAATGTAAAAGAACAACATAAAACAGATTGACATGCATACATGTAGTATTCAGGAGAAAACCAGGCGTGTTAATCTAATTTCTCATAATCAGATAACTGCCATTATCTGATAAAATATACCAGATTATGCTGTTTACACGATGCCTTGAATAATCTGATAATTCCAGAAATCGGATAATGATCGGAGTATTAGTATGCATGTACACACACTCAATGACAAAATCCCTGCAAAAAAAATTACTCATAAACATGCATATGTCTTTATGAAAACGTGCTAATTTCAGTGTGTAGTTGGGGTTTGGAAGTTGTTTGTTGGATTGAGAAGGGCTTTGAAAATGGGAAAACAAAGATAATAAGAAGGAAAATGCTGACTGGAATAATCGTCTAGTAGCAGAACACATCCGGAAAGCCAGAGTACGTTACATTTTCAGTGTGTGATATTCAGTGCCATCTAGCGGTGAAGTTTCATATTGCAGCCAACTAAACATCCTGTCTACCTTCCCTACAGGAGCCACAAAAATATGAAAGGTCGTCATTAGACTCAGACATAAAAGGAATAATGCAACCTGCGGTAACACGGAAAAAAGAAAAAAAAACAAAAAAACATGGTGGAATCTGTGAAAGCCAACTATAGATACTGCATATACTTTTTCTAATGCAACAAAAACAAGTCTTAATTTTTGCACGATTAAACACTAATAAAAACTTAAAATTATGTTCAGTTGTTGCAGGTAGATACTAGCACACTCATAATGACTGAACTTGACCTTTGACCCATTGTTTATTCTACAAAAAAAAAAAAGCTTTTCCTCTCAGGTGTTCGACAGCAAACACTGAGTGGTTGCAATCAGGAAAGTTAGAACAAATGTAGACATTAAAACCTATACTTGAGAAACCTGAACATCATAGACAAGTGTTCATGCAAAGACAGAGACATATCAAACCAAATCAATGTCACATTCATTATTTACATGACATTTACACTCCAGTATTAAGTATAATGTCTTGTCTAAAGCTGGAGATAATCACCTCTAATAAAACATCTGCATGTGATGACAGTAAAACTTCTCATGTCTGATGCTGTTTCCTTTGTTAATTATAATAACTGCAAAACATGTCTCATTATAAGGCTCACATCTGCCTCTGAAATGTAGTTATAATGGATAGATTTCAGTCTTAGAGTTAAAGTAGAAGTTAAATGTATACTTTAACGTATATAAAATAAGATCTGAGGTGGGAAATATAGACAATAATGCTATCATGATAGAAATTGTCATCATTCTTATTACAGATATGAAATCATTATTTCTTTCAAGTTTAATGGCAGATATTTAGCTGTAGAAGATATACTTAAATGAAAGTGATTCATGAAACACAGCCAAAAATATATATATATAAGATCTAACTAAATGAAAGTTACTAATAAAGATGCAACAGCATGCAATACAAAATAAGACCATTTAAGACAATTTGAACCATGTAAAAGATGGAACAAAAACACCCGTAGTGTCAGATTTATTGACTTACTATGTTTTTTGTGCTTTTTTAAAATTATTTTTGATAAGATTAAAACAATCTAACAAGGGAAAATATGAAATAAGGAATCAAACTAAAATAATACTGTTGGTTACTTTACTTTGCTACAAATTGTTTTATTCAGTAATGTATTGACGATATTCCAGAAAAACCTTTATTAATAATTAGTATAACTGAAATACTTTGACCTTTTCATGCATGAATTATGAAAAAAAAGGATCTAGATTTTTGTAGATTGATTTTATTACTCAAAATTAGGCTAAAGTTGAAATGCATTTTTTTTTTTTTATTTATTTTTTAAATATGGCTTTATTAAGAAGATATTTAACCTCCAGAGACCCAGGAAAATACAAGTTTTGGCTTTTTTAAAAAAAATTTAATAACTGCCTATAGTGGAAACATCATAATGAAACATTTTTTTCAGATGCATTTTTTTTTAAATTATGGAATGTCCTTTGGTGTGGACAGTTTTTCGTTTTTGTTTGTTTGTTTGTTTGTTTGTTTGCATAAAGCTTTGCAACTCTTGTCCACAAACGTGCACAGAAAATCCATAGCTGGGTCTAACTTTATGAGATCACAGACCAGTCCGAATTCTACAATTAACATGATCCTTTTTTTCATTGTATTGCTTAGCGTCTGTAGAGACTGCCCCCATGTGGTTTGGAGAATATTACCTTTAGAACCCTTTGAAAATTGAGCTTAAACTATGTGTCCATATATGTGGACGTCATGCATGAAAGGGTTAAGTATCAAATGTGCTAAATCTTATATACTTTAATAAGATGAATTGGAAAACAAATGACAAAAGTGCAGGTTTGCTGATGTTTTCAATGTGTACAATATAGTATTATTACACATATATATTGGTTTACATTTATACAATAGATTTAAAAATCCTCCACTTAAAAGAACCTTTAAAGTGAATGTATTATAAAATGCAGACGGTGTTTTGAAGTTTTGTTTTGAACATTCCTTTTAAGTAAAACCGATTCACTCACTGAATCTCATTAATCTTACATTTTGACTAAAAACTGTATCTTTCTGTAGTATTCTTGACGTGATGTTTCTCAAACTTCATAATGTTCCACTACTTTTATTCTGGAGGCATTTTACCTGTACACCAGTGTAATATGATATAATAATAATAATAATAATAATAATAATAATAATAATAATAATAATAATAATAATAATAATAATACATACATAACCTAATTTTCTTATGATGACTTTAACCCGAATTTCATGAATACTGGTCATTACAGTGGACAGGTATTCTCCAGCTGTTCTCTTGTATATTCATGGGTTTTCTTGTTTTAGTTCCATATCAGCCAACACAATGGACGCTTATGCATCATCCCATACACTGACATTCATACGATTACTGTAACTTTGCTGTTTTTGATAAACCTCATCTGCATTAACATGTTTTAGTGTAAATCAATGTCATTTGTTAGACAAAACAGTTTTGTTTTTTTGTTTTTTTTTTGCATATTATCTCCATGAAGTGAGTAATAACTAGCATTAGAATATGTTAAAATGTGAGAAAACATCAGATTAGCAGCATTAAATGTTTTTATTTCATTGTTTTCAAATCACTTACTGATATTGGGTCATAAACACGTTCCTTTACTTCAAAAATTAAATGCATGGATATTTTTGTAACTCCATGACACACACACAAAAAAAAAACTCGATCACACTGTTTTTTTCATGCCGAAGGAGGAATAAAAACACTCAAGAAAGAAAATCTTGACTAAGATTCTCATAATTCCTGCATGAAAGGGTTAAAACGTTAGACGTATAAGGAGTAAATTTAGATAAAGACAGTGTTCAATGTGAACATTGAAGTGTACGTATTGTAATTCTTATTGTAAAGCAGATTCTGATCTAGCTCTAATCACGCATTTCAGTCCTGTTATTAACCAATAAATGGGTGGATATGAGTCTGTAATTTACTCTGATGCATGCTGGGATTGGTTGCACCCTGTGACCCCAATAGAGGCAGTAGATGGGTGGTGGAGGTCTGCGGATTAAACGTGTACGTGATCATAAACAGGACGTTGAGGCGGCTGCGTAGTGATTTGTTCCTGAATGTTCACCCTGAAACGTCTGCTTTCCAGGAAACATGAACCACCTCGCATCACGACATTAATCAGAATCATCTTGTGAGGTGTTTTTACCTGGGTGGGAGCAGATTTCAGGGTGTGGGCGTTTGAGAAACTGAAACACATGAATGTAACTGACAATAATGTGAGGTCATGGTTCTCAGTAAATTTCAGATGTTAAAAGATGCAGTTCGCAGAGAAGCCACAAGATGGCGCCTTAATCCCATAGAAAAGAGTCTCCTTTTGTTTTTCTGCTTCATTCCTGTTCGGACATGGCTCTGAAGTTTTCCTGACTTAAACAAAGGCAAGGCTTCTCTAAAATCTTCGATGTAACCTTTAAATAACAAAAAAAAAAACAAAAACAAAAAAACAGCCGTTGTATTATTAAAAGTCTGTTAAATCCAATTATCTGCAGCATCATCTGCATAAAATAAAGGAGTGTTTATGGCAAAAACACAAGTTTGACCAAAGCAATCACAATAACACGACATAAATAAGAAAGGAACCGGGACTAATAGAAATATGAGTTTATTTTATAGTACTTTGTTATTAATGCAAGTCAAATATGTCACTGCTTATATATAAAACTCCCAATATTCTCACATTGTTCTCAACTGCTTTTGCGGGCTGATACTTATAACGTTGCTGCATTTATCTTTATATTTCTATTTTCTTAAAGGCATCATAAATTATTAAATAACCACCGACCGTATTTTATGCAGCATGACATTCTTATGACACGAAAAATAGTGTTTTAACTTGATAATCTTCATCAAAATTAACCATGTCACTATAACATCGAGAAAATGATGTTTTTATAATTAGATGTGTTACTGTTTATTATGTTAGTCCCGTTTACCTGCACACTCTGAAATTAAATAACTGTAAATGCAAATAAATACATTAAAAATACATAGCAGTGAAAGCATTTAGTCATATTTTTTCCTGTCTATATATTTGTGTTGCTCTGTTATTACTGCGTCATTTTAAAGTGTTTATACTTTTAATACTTATAGTCAGGGTGAATAAATCATTATAAAATAAATCATTATTAGCGCTTAACGTCGGTGTGTTTTTCTATGATTTAGAATTCGAAATTACGCCTTATTTACGTCAGGTTTAATCTTACGCATGTGTAGAAGAATCATTATTTTCAATGATGCTGAAACTTATAAAAATATCAACAATACAACAGTTTTAATGATGGACAATCTTCACTTTTTCCTCTTATTTCTGTCTGTATGTTTAGATCCATTTCCAGGCCCCGATAATGTAAGTTTTGCTCGTAAAGGCCTGGAAAACTTACATTATAAACGGAGGCTGGTAGGAAAAAAATAGGAGGAAAAATAAATAAATGTCAGCTTTGTGATGATTTTTTTTACACATGCGTGTTTGGGCATTTTGTCGTGGAGTTTATTTTTTATTTACATAACATTTACATGTAGGTTTTGTAATAGTTTATTTAGATGAGGAAAAACACCGATGATTATTATTTGCTTGTATATGATCGTCACAGGGTGTTTAAAAAAATTAAGGTATTTCGATTAATTTCGGTAAAATGTTAAAATAAGTACGTGTTTGTTCCTTTGTTTTGCATTTTGTTGACAGGTGGGTTCAACTTGGTAAACAACAAGAAGCGATAAATTAAATGTCACGGCCCGATAAGCTTCCTGTGTGATGAGATGGCAGACATTTGACATTTTGGGTTTGTTTTTCCTGCTTATTCTGTCAAACTGAAAATAAATGATCTCAGGTCACAAAGCAGGAATAACATAAGAACATAAGTGTGTGTGTGTGTGTGTGTGTGTGTGTGTGTGTGTGTGTGTTGAAGAAAATGAACAAAGCCCATGATCTTTGTCTTTTTAAATACTTCAATACTAAATAGTTTGTCCTTATTTTGATTTGCATCATCCTAAAGACAGCACACATATATATATATATGTGGCACTTTCTAATATTTATTTATATTATTTTGGATAGTAAAATCATCTGTTTTTTTTTTGTTTTTATTTTTTTTTTGCAAATCTTACTAAAAGTGCTGCATGTGTTCTGAAAAAACACTTGTAAATTGAATCAGATTACAAAGCAGATACTGTTTTTCATATTGGTCATAGAAACATAAAGAAAAAAAACCCAAAAACACTTCTCAAACAGCCAAATGAAATTAAGTAGAGAATTAGAATTTCATTTTCTTTGAACCCTGAAATATGTAAAGTTTCACATCTTTAATCTCATGCGAGTGTGTTTGTGTGTTTCTTAGTCACCTTGGATACTTGCGGTTGTGAGAAAGATAATATTCACACCGCTGTTATCTCTCACTTTAACTCACAGCAGAATGTATATGTTTAACACTGAATGCAGCGTGCATAATGTGTCCTTTATGTCAGTGGTGGGCAGTTTTAGGTGGGAGCTTTAGCACACTTCTAACGTGTGTGGTGGAAAAGAAATGTAAGACTTGAAAGCATTTGACTGAACACATAATATCAAAAAAGGCATGACACTGTATATTAGTCACATACTGTAAATGAGGCTGTATTTTATGTGATTAACTTTATGTGATTAAAGGTTAAACATAATTCATTAAAATTCCGGAGGAACTGCTGTATATAACGTTTCAGTTAAAATACTCAGAAAAAGTGTAGATTTTTTTTTTTTCTTTTTCACAGTAAAACATGCAAAAAGTATTAGGAGGTAGGAATGTGTTGTTTGAGTGAAGTAAACTACAAAAAAACATGACCACAGTATTTTTTTAATTTGCCTTATCTATTTCTGGCTTTATTCAAGTATTGCTTATATGTATTATCACACAACAAAAATATGTTTTAAAGCTTTGTTTGTTGTAACTGGTGTGGATTTTCAGTGTCTCTAAAACTGTTGCTTTAATTGTCATGAATCACACACAGACATTGGATGTTGAATTGTGCAAAATGCACAGTACTTTTATCTCTCACTTGTAAGATATCAGTTGTTAATGGCAGCACTGGAATATTTTCCACCACAAGAACAGACTAGTCATTTTGTAATTAAGATAAGATATACTTTGTTGGTCCTCCAAGGGGGAAATTCAAATGCACAGCAGCACAAGACAATAGGTAACAAATACAAGAGAAAAAAAAAACAAAAAACATTTGTGACTAAAAATGACATAAATTGTAGTAATAATAATAATAATGATAATAATGATAAATAAAACAACAAATGTGCAGTAGGTGACACTGACAAATGCAAAAAGTCTGTTTAGAGAAGGCTGTAATTCAAGCCGAGCTACTGTTAATATCTGACGCCTGTTGGTACAAAGGTTCAGTCCTGCACCTGGGTGGAATAATCTGCTCAAAGCTATATTTCCACCTGGAATTCGTCCTTTGTTTCTGACAGATTTATGCTTCATTTAACCCATAAAGACCCAAACAGTCACCGGTGACCAAAATAATCTACTGATCTAAAATGTTTAATACCTGCTGATCCACTAATCCTATTAATCCATGTAAATAACTGGTGTAAAATGCAATTTTTTGTCTTTTCTTCATCATCAGATATGACCCGTTTGGACGTTCAGAGGCTCCGTAGTGAACATGGAAACACCATCATCTTCTACAACATTGATTCACCAGTAAAACCCATGGATTTAGATCAGTGACAGTGATCCAGATCCATGGGTTTATGTGCAGTTATTTATATTTTTGCTGAAAAAGTCACTTTTTCTTCAGTTTTCACTCTTTCTGATGTAAAAACCCTCAACTTTAATGTGAGCTTTTATATACATCTACACAATCAGTAAATGAAATATATGAAAATACCAGATTTTCACTGAAAAAATGCAAAATACAACTGCCACAAAAGTAGCACTGGGTCTTTATGAGTTAAGTAATATGACTTCAGATAAACACCAAGAGCAGCTATTCAGTGGAACTACAATAAATCTAGCGCTTTCGTTCAGGAGAAGTGGACACCTGTTACTGCAGAAAGTGCCACGGGCATCAAAGCATGGGGTGCTGTATTGTTGTGGTTACGGTCTAATACTCTTGTGACGTGTTTTGACAAAACTAAAGGCTCCAATTCAGGCTGGGAGATATAAAACATGGCTCGTACAATTCATCACTTTTCACCTAGAAAAGAAAAAAACGTAGTATTCTAGTCCTCCATAAAGAAATATACAATATACTATAATGGCGATGTTAGTGTGGATTTTTAAATGATAGTGCAAAGACACTAAATTAACTATTAAATTAAGTACAGAGGTGAGATCTGTCGGCCTAAATATAGTATGTTGGTACAAGCAGAGATACAATATTTGTAATCGCTGGAATAAAAATATGCCATTTTATGTTTTTGCAGGCCATGGATATGTACAATCATAGTGTCAGTTTGTCAAGTTGTGATCCGCTACTGTTTTGGCCTTCCTTGAATAGGCAGGAGGTGGTTGAAGTGTGTGTTGAGTGTGGAGATCACATCCTGACTCCTGTTTTTTTTACTTGAGACCCAAAAAAGAAATTTGGTGTCTCCTCAGGATTTCAACTTCATGAATGTGTGAAAGTATTGCCATAAATCTACATTTTTACAACTCTTTCAATGCCAAAATTGTCACTTAAAGTCTCTTTTTTGTCACTATTTTGTCTTTTTCTATCTTTTACATCATCTTATTGCATCTTTTATATGATTTTTATCTAGAAAAGTAACACTGAGGTCTCTCCTTTGGATCTCACGTTTCTTTGGTAGGATCAACGTTTATAAACGCCTCCACAAAACACTTTTTAATGAGTGCAATCACCTCACATATCATAGTATTACTATGTTTTTTAGTCTGACTTGGTGACTTCATAAAAAACACTCCATGACCTATTTTTTGTCCTGACCCTAAGTTTGGGAAACACAGGCTTAGACAACAAAAGTGCATACAGTCATGGAAAAAAATTATTAGACCACCCTTGTTTTCTTTAATTTCTTTTTCATTTTAATGCCTGGTACAACTAAAGGTACATTTGTTTGGACAAATATAATGATAAGAGTTTAATTTAAGAGCTGATATCTAGTCATTTTCCATGGTTTTCTTGATAATAACCAAAGTTTTCTTTTCTGTCTGCTTTAGTCACATGATACACACAGGAGTTAGTACTTGACTGCATAATTATTGTTTTTGATGACTTTTGATGGTTTAATTTTTTCCACGACTGTAGTTTGGTTTTAATTATTAAACTTTGTTGTTATTATTTCAATAAGTAAGTGTTCTGTGTTAAATCAAGCTGTAGTATCTTCCTGTAACCCTTGAGCCTTGAGCTTTTTTAATATAACTCTAATCATAAGAACTATCCTTGAGGATGCATTTGTTATTATTATAATGATATTCTATTTCTTTGTAAATACCAAAACACTGTAATATTGTATGTATTTAGAAATGTTGACATAAACGTGCAATACTGAGATTTTATGGTTTTAATACAACATTTCATCCTCATGATTTATTTTGCAAAATCAAGGGTTAAAATGAGTAACTTTACAGGGACATTCCCTTAAAATAATTTCAGTGTGTGTCTGTTGTATGTGTTAACACAATAACATACACTATGTTATGTAAGGCCTCCATGTTAGATGGTGTTGAATCAATAAAAGCATAAAACGCACACATCGCTGTCCCAGTATTTACAGCTGACAGAGTGTAATAATAATCTTGCTGATTTCCAGGAGGAAGTTGTGGGTCTCTGTAAAGGACTTTAGTCTCACTTTATTGTATATGTGTTACGCTTCATTTACCTGATATTCTGACTCAGAGGAGACTAAATGCATCTGATATGTGACAGTAGTGACGGTCCAGGTTCCATGTGGCCTGTCTGAAGCTGATATCTGTGTGTGTTTGTGTCATCTAGTTGCTGTTTTGATCCTGAATAAGGAAATCAGGCAGGGATCCCGCCGTGAAGCATGCAGGCTATGGAAATGAGAGATTATTATCGTCAAGTCATTTTGTCTCCCGTCAGTGCACACACAACATGTACACACACCCATACCTGCTGACACCCTCATTGAGTGTCACGCAGAAAAACACCCACATATTCTCAGTGTGTTTCTTACACGCACACACAACCATCCCCACATCCATCAACACACGCTTTCTGACAATGAGTAATTTTTGTGTTTGCCAAGTGCTTTTGTTTATTTTCTGAAGGCTGTGGGCGGGTTTCCTGCTCTATTGTTGGGATCTCCATGAGCCACTTTGATGGATGTTATAATCTCACTGAATGATTGTTTTTCTTTTTTCTTCACTTTTCCACCTTTGACTTTTTAGTCTTTTTGTTACTGTAAAAATATCACAGTTCATTAGTCATCACCGACTGCTGTTATTGTCACAACTACTATTACTACACTGTTGTCCATAAAGTTAGGATAATTTTGTTTTCAGACACATTCATCTTTTAATTCCTATTTATACACATCTGTAATCACCTTTGACCTGGTGTGATGATTACATAGTGAGTCCCAGTTACACTTTATCAAGAATAAATTGCAAAAATATTTAATTTGAGTTTTGTGGGCAACAGTGTACAGGGACCAATGGTACAAAATTCATATGTTTACATTCACAATCACAGTTATTGCTATTAAAACAACAGTCATTTCATAATGTATTTTACCCTCTCTGCCAAATCAAGGCAATTTTGTTTAGGCATAAAGTGACGAATCACAAATTTGCCTCAAGGGGCTTTGTATTTTGTACCATGTATAATACCCTTTGACCTTTGCCCTTTGGTTTGAGTGAAAAAAAAAACATTTAGGGGGAAAATGGAAGAAATTCTAGGAAACGCCATAGAAAAGGGAGCACTCTTTTGGAACAGATAGATGTTTGGATTTTTTTCTATACTTCTACATAAAATGTGAGCAAAGCTGGTTACAGTTTTCTTCAACATGATGTGATATATCTAAATAACATATTCCTGTTTGATTAATAAATATGCTGTTTCTGGTCCATTATAAATGGATCATTTCACTTAATTGTCAGACAATAAAACCCTTATATTTCGAAGCAGTAACCTGTGGGTTTTTCTGTTTTGCTTGAATAATGGATAACTAGCCAAATTGATTTTCCACTAACACATTCTCCCAGCTCAGCTACTGATATAATTACAACACTGTTGGCCATAAAGATGGAATTAAGCATTTTTACCTTTTCTTATGAAATTATTGGAACAATGTGATTTATTCCTGATAGATAAAGTGCAACTGGGACTCAGTAAGTGATATGTGATCATTAGTACCTGATCAAAGGTCTTTACAGATGTGTATAAATAGGAATAAAAAGAAGAATGTGTCTGAAAACCTAAATATTCCAACTTCATGGGCAACAGTGTACTGCACAAATTACAACAGTGAGTACTATTACATGATGTCTATACCTCAGCAACTTCTATGACTAGAACTGTTAGTATTTATTAGTAAAGTGCATAAGAAGTACTCATGAGGTTGAATTATATTTGCGCTCGTGTATATTTAAACTAAATTGAACTAAGAGCAGCATTTAGACACAGCGTTAGCATTTCTGTCATTTCCTGATTTGCCTGAAATGTTAAATGTATGGTTCTATATTGGTCTCCTTTTGTAGCACGGCATCAAAATAGGTTATAAATTCCAACTGGACTGTTATTTATCCAGTTGGTCTGCCAGTAAAACCCACCGCAGGCTACTTGTGTGATCAGTTTACGTTGGTTACTCTCTGGCCATAATTCTGGTTTAGTCACCAGCTTACAACATACTTTCAGCACATCTTCATCTTGTGTGGTCGACCACCGTCAGTGACCTCATTTACCAACTAACCAGGGTCGGATCAGGAAAGGATCCCAGCAAAACCATTGAGGAGTTAACTGCAGCCCTGATGTTAATTTATTTTCATTAGATAAGAGTCCAGAGTGAAGTCTTCAAATGTGTTCAGTTTATGCAAGATGTCATATAGTGTTTACAAATGAATACTATTCTTACCTAAAATGTGGCTGATAGAGTAAATAATTGCTCAATTTTCTGTGCATCAGATGTGAACACTGCAAAAATCAAAATGTTACCAAGTGTATCTTTGTCATTTCGAGTCAAAATATCTCATCACACTTAAAATCAGACATAATCACCTAAAGAGTAACTTTTCAGTGAGATATAAGAACTTATTTTTAGACAATAGATCTTAAAAATCGTACTTCAAGAAATCTTACCAAGATAATTTTCACTTGTTCCATTGGCAGAATTTCTTGAAATAAGATTTTTGAGATCTGTTGTCTAAAAATAAATTCTTATATCTCACTTATAAGTTACTCTTAAGGTGATTATGTCTTATTTTAAGTGTAATGACATATTTTGACCAGAATTGAGAAAAATACACTTGGTAAGATTCAGATTTTTGCAGTGAGCAGATACAGGCAGGTTTTCTGTGCATAATGAAGCTTTTTCTGCCAGTCACTACACTAAACCTAGTCAAATATTAGCCACCTGTCTTCACTCTTGTGTCAGAAATGTCACTTTACTTTCTGCAGTTTGAGGCATTTCCTGATGTTCCACGCTTTGTTAGCATGGCATTTAGAGCAGCTGAGCATGACCTTTGAACGTTGACATTAGGACAAAAACTCATTTGAATCTTGCAAACATCTGTATTAGCAGGTTTACGATGTTGTTGCTGGATGTCACAGTCTAAAGATAAGCAACTTAAAAACGTACAGGAGCGCATGACTTCTAGTTTACAGAAAGTAGAAGCAAAAGTATATGCATATGTTGATACAGAAGTTGTGTTTTTTACTCTATATTGTGAGAAAATAATTAAAATAACTGATATAATTAGGTAAGTCATAATATACTGTATTTAGGTAAAAGTGGACAGTCTGATCAAGCAGAATTATTTCTGTTTTATTTCCTGAAAACTGCAGTTCGTGTCAAATACAGAGAAAAATGACAACATGTATTTATTCTACTGTTATCTGCTGCAGTGTGTGTAACTACAGTATGTATATAGGACAGATAAAGTCTTGCTTGCTCACACTGTTATCTGCTGTTATCATGAACAATAATGGAAATAGCAGCCAGAAGCACAATCAGATGTTTACATATATTGTTAGCAGGAACAGAGCAAGAAAAAAGAGCAAATGAAGAAGACATTAAGTGCAAAGGGTTCAGATGAGGGGAATGTGTGGGCTTGATTTGACTCCACAGATGGCATACACACAAACACACACACAGAAAATGTTAAATGTCAGCAACACCAGTGCCTCTCCCTGAATAGTAAAGCTTGGGCCTGAAACCCACAAACGTTTTCTCAGTTTTGTTTCTCAGACATTGACAAAAAGAATTGTTGTTTCACCTCGAAGCTGAGTATGATATATTTTGAGCCACAATACTTTTTTTTTTTTTTTTTAATATTTGGAACATGTACGGAATCTCCAACTGTGATCACCTGTTTAGTGTGAATTTGTTTACATTTTACGTTCTGTTACAAGGCAGTATTTTCCTGTGTGCACATCATGGTGCGCTGTGTGTGGCAATGATTCACTAATTTGAGTTTGAAATATGTGAAAAGTGATCACTGGGCGTTCTGTTCTTATCTGATCTGGTTTTCACCGAAATAAAGCCGTATCATTACAGTCAGTATTTACCTGAAATCATCTTATTTAATCATATTCATCAGTTTTCTCCAAAATTACACAAGTTTAATATTAACCCACAAGGACCCAGTGTGACATTTATGGCAGTTCCCAAATGAATTGTTCTCTGTTTAACCATTCTTAAGTGGTTTATCACTGTTTATTGTAATATTATCTTTTGTATTTTATGTTCTTTGTCAGTGAAAATCTAGTATTTTCCAACATTTAATTCACTGAACATGTAGATGTTCATAAAAACTCAGAGTAAAGTTGAGGATTATTATAGCAAAAACAGAGAAAACTGAAGAAAAAGCGACTTTTTCAGCAAAATCTATCATTTATCTGAACATAAACTGTCTCAATCCACTGTCTTTGATCACACTCCATGGATTAGTGGATCAGCAGGGATTAAACAGTTTATATCAGTAGGTGATTTTGGTAGAAGGTGGATGTTTGGGTCTTTATGGGTTAAAAAAGCTGCTGTCTGCCTACTCGCAGCTCTAAATTAAGAACCAGAGGATCTATGGATGTGGCAAAATTCAGACCTAAAGCGACCAACCTTAAGAAATTTCCAGATCCATTCTTAGTTTATCCTGTGTATAGTTATGTTTACAGGCAAGTTGTTAAAAAACAAAACTGTGGACTTGTGCCGACTTGAAATACATTTTTCTCAACATCAAATTTTTCCTATGTTGTTTATCACCATTTATTATATACTGACAGTCGATAGAAACTTTGAGGTACAAATGTATGCATATTTCTACTTGTAGGGGGGTTGTAATTATTCATTGTGGATTTATTGATGACTTAGTGCTCGGGTAGTTGAGGTAATGGTGAGTTGTCGTGTTGTCACGGTTCATTGCACATGGGTTGGTCTCTTTGCAAAAGTGGACCAAATACACATTGAGCAGTACTCAGTGGGTATCTGCACAATTTGAGGATCGGTTTTGAAGGCCTATATCGCAGGTGTCAAACATGCAGCCCGGGGGCCAAATCCGGCCGGCCAAACGGTCCAGTCCGGCCCGTGGGATGAATTTGTGAAATGCAAAAATTACAATGAAGATATAAACAATCAATGGTGTTAAAACCATTTTTGGTCAATTCAATCTAAAGTGGGTCACACCAACAAAACAGTCATAATAACCTATAAATAAAGAAAACCACAAATTTCTCTCTTTGTTTTAGTGTAAAAAAGGTAAAATTACACAAAAATGTTTACATTTACAGACTAGCCTTTTACAAAAAATTTCAATAACCTGAAATGTCTTAAGAGAAGTCTGTAGAATTTTACCAATATTCTACCTGTTACTACATGTTTTGTGTATTTGTGGAGCCACTGTTATCTGTAAGTTAGGATGCACATGTATAAATGATAAACTAAGGTGTAATATTGCTAAAATTGCACTTATTTTTCTTAAGAATTTTCAGGTTGTTCATATTTGTTCATGTTATGTTCAAGTGCAGTTTGTAGATGTAAACATTTTCATTATGGAATTTGACTTTTTTTCACTCAAAAACAGAGAGAAAACTTTGGTGTCAACATTATTTATCAGTTCTTATCCTATTATTTATATTATTTTACTAGTCCGGCCCACTTCATAACATATTAATCTGTATGTGGCCCCTGAACTAAAATGAGTTTGACACCCTTGGCCTATATAAAGGCCTAAAAAAGGCCACCATTGTTAGCCCAGTGAACAGCATCATGCCACGTCTATCATGTGAACAACGTCTCCGGTCACTGGGTATGGTGAAGGCCGGTTTGAGCTACAGTGATATAGCCAGGCGTATGGGCTGTTCCCAACCCACAATCAGAAACCTGGTTGAACACCACAACACCACAGACTCTGTTGACGATAGACCGCGTCCAGGGCGAGAGAGAGTGACAACTCCCGACCAGGGCCGCTACTGTTGTGACTTTGTGTTTGGCAGGTGCCATTTTCTTTTGTTAAGTTTTTTGTTTTGAAATTATTCTTGAAACTTTAGATTTTTGTTTCTGTATGCCGATATCCTAAACAAATGATTCATATGAAAAAATTCCAGTTTAGGGTTTCAAAATAAAAATTATGTAAAAAAATATGGTCTCAAAGTTTTCATTGACTGTGAGTGTAGTATTTTCTGTATTTTTCAGTGAAAATCTGGTATTTTTCTATTTGTAATTTATTGATCATGCAGATGTTCATAAAAGCTTAGTGTAAATCAAAAGAGTAAATCAGAGTAAAAGGTTATTATCAAAACTTTTTCAACAAAATATATCATTAACTGAACCTAAAAAAAAAAAAAAATTGTTAAAGTACATGGTTTTATTGGTGTATTAATGTTGCAGTAGTTGACTGTTTCTATCATCACTAGAGTCTTAATGTTTAAAAAAGACATACCTGAAACTGCTGAAAAGCTGCATTTTACCTGAATTATTTCAATGTGTCGATAGAATTAGTGATTCAAAAGTTCTTAAACATTTTAGATCAGTAGATGCTCTTGGACACCAATAGATTTTTAGGTCTTTAAGAGTTAATCTATGAACCGCTTTTGTCCAGTGATTTTTCTAAATGAGTTATTGACGATTTATTGCGCAAAAACTTGTTCTGTGACTGTAAGCATCTACAAATAGCACTGCTGAACACAATTATGACTAAAGGCTGAGATGATTTTTCCATTTGCTGAATGGAGTTTTTCTTCTTTGTTGAAAAAATCCATAAGTTCTGGTTTGGTGTTTCGCTCTGTATCCATAAAGACAAACTTGAGCTTTTAACTGTTCAAGTGAAGGACAGATGGTATTTTACAGCCAGTGCTTTTCCGGCTACAGCTAAAAATTGTCAATCTACTGAATGCCCTTCAGCTGAATCAGCAATTAAGTCTGCAGAATGGGAATGTCAAGGGCATGTTGTCTACTGTTGGTGTTTTACTTGGGAACAGCAGAAGGAGATGCAACAGAAGGAGCATCTCTTTCTTAGAGATAAGGACACATTAGCAGATGTGGGTAATAGTTCAAAGTCCAAGGCCCTCTCTGTATTGCTGTCGTCAGCTCATGGCTGAATAATGACGTTACCCTATGCAAACACAGATTATTAAAACGACTACTGTACAAACAAAGACTTAACTTTTCACAAGCACTGCAAGAATTTATACCACAGATCTAAGTTCTGTACTGAAAACAAGCAGAAACACTTGAACTACATTAGTATGTGTGGTTCGCTTCATCAAATACCAGCAAAACTATTTTTATTTAACCCTTTATCAGGCAAGTGATTATTTTTAGTCATTTCCACACACATTACAAGACAGTGGAAGCAACAGTTACAGTGAGGACAGTGAGTCAGCAATCTCAGGTCCAATGTGGTCTACAGGGTCTGTAAGGTCCACCTCTGCATGAACAGTGAGTGTACCTGCTTTGTTAGGTACCATGAAGTAATGGTACTAATGTAAGGAATGATGTTTGAAGGGATAATGTGGATGTGGACAGGGGTCTGGATCAGCACTTATGTTGGTCTAATGTTATAAAAGTGATGTTCTAATGTTCTAAAATACATGTTCCTTTCACCTTACATGTGTTTTTCTTGTATTTTTTATATATACTTCTTGTATTTTTTTTTTTTTGCCACTTGTGGGTAAAGAACCAAATATGGTAACTTCATTAACCTTGATTTTCTACATAATAATACAACATTTTGAAAAATTTCAGAAAATTAATAAAGTCGTGTTATGTCCTCCAATAACACACTCGGCTTGAAATGTTGAATTCAGAGTATTTCTATGAGTGGCCTATAAAGGGTTAATTCTAACTAGAATAATCCAGTGCATTTTGAAAAAAAAACAAACAAGCTCCATGATAGGTTTTACATCACTACACTACACATAGATACACAACCTGAGAAAAAATGTACTCTGTCCTGTATTTTACAAGTATTGTTTATTTTAGGCTTGCATGTCTGGTGCTGTTCTCTCGTCTAATTGGCTCTGACAGTCCACCACAAAGCCACTACAGTTTAATGTTTTCATTTCAAGCGAAGGATGGACTGGGTAAAAGCTAAAGCCCTCCACAGGCTCAATAAAAGTCTTTCAGAAAGCCACTGGATGATGTCAAGATGGTCATGGTGGGCAAAAGTTGGTTCGAGTTAGTCAGTGTAGTTGAAAATGCAGCAAAAAATGAGGTTGGTAATTATTATACTGTAGTGAATTAAAAAGGTGCCTATTGTCAGAGACTTAACTACTGTAATTAGAGATTTAAGGGTTAATTATTCTGCAAAATCCTTATTAATTTATTTACAGTAACATCAATTTGCAATCTTTGTCAAAACACTTCTCCATATACAAGGAAGCTTTATTGAGTATCTGAAAATACTGTCGCCTCCATGGGAGAACATGACTCAGCAATAATATTCTAATTGCTGTTTCTGCTGCCAGGATGTTATTGCTGCTGGATAAGAACCATGCATGTGATAATTTCACATTCATTGATATTCAACAAGTGGTGTTTGGAGATTTGCCTGAGACTCGATTTCCTCCAATAGTTCCAACATGTGTCCTTCGTCATGGTAGTGGACTGAGACTGAGTGTGTGCATATTGTTTCCTAGTTTAACTCTACAGATTCATAGTCAAAAGTCAGAGTTTGTCATGTGTCTGGGGAACTGTGACTAAGAAGTGACATGCCAGTATTTCTTAACATTTAATAAGAATTGGAGTTACCAAATAACTGGGGTGTACCTTGTCTTATCACGTGGGAAAACACTTACTACTGCTTTTTATTGACACAAAATGATGAAATTACAATAAGTAATTTCCCACTGGGAGGAAATGTCATATCACAGGAAAAGGTTGTCTTCTGCTTAGTTTTTCTTTTACTTTTATATATTTTTTTAATCTATTTGTTGATTTTTCACTATTTTTGTCCATGCAACACATAAATTCTTGGTAATAGTTGTTCTTGAAGTCAATTTTTGGCTCATTTCATGCCTGTTGTTGGATATAAATGTCAAAATATGAGTTGGAACCTGAATATCAGCTTTGACTTTAGCTTTGCTGATCATCCAGAAACATTATGAGCCATGTTTTGTCTGTGTGTTGTCTCACTTGAGTTGCTGGTTGCTGTGGAGCGTTACCCAACAATAACCTTGCCACGTGTATGATCACCACTGTCACAGGAGACAGAGCGACAACTTAATGCAGAGTTTAGAAAACTGCTGTTTGTTAATTTAAAAAAATGTAGACGTGTAGAATGTTTTTGTGCGTATAGAATAGATTCACAGTTGTTTTTGTTTTTTTTTTGTTTGTTTGTTTGGGTTTGCTTTTTTTTTTTTTTTTTCAGTGATTTGGTTTCAGATAGGGTTGCCAGTGAGGTTTACATAGGAAAGTACACCAAATGTTTGGGTGCAGAGCAGAAGACTCAGCTGCATGTCTTACCTCATCAATGTCTTTCCTCAAACCACAGTAAAGAAACTCTTTACAATAGCTCTGTTTGACACTGTAGTTTTGCTCATTTGTCACTGTGGGAAAATAACAACAGATCCAATACAATACAACAAATTTACAGTGATTGGTTTGCTTGATGCCAACAAAGAAATAAAAAAAAAAAAAAAAAAAAACACACTTAACTTTTTTTTCTCCTTTATCTGTAGTTATTTTTTTGTTTTGTGTTTTTTTGAGCATGATCTCTCCCACTTGTGGTTATCATCTTTCAGACAGTAGGTGGCCTTCAAGTCTTTCAGTCACCTGCAGACGTCTTAGATTTGCATGCCGCTGAAACACAGACATCACTTTGGAATGCATAGGCTGATAACACGCATGATACAAAAACTGCTGAAGAGGAAAGTCAGTTGAGTCCTTTCACCTCCCACTTGAATATCTTTATTAGTGACAAAAGATGCTGTAGTATCTTGTAAGTGTTAGTATTTGGTTCTAAATGATATTTGATGCACGCAGATCAGTGTTGTTCTGAGATTTTTGCATTTTCACCATTTTTATACCTATTTTATTTTTTGAGGAGTTGGTTGTAGTTTGTTTGGAGGCTCAGACAACTGTGTGGGTGTTTAATTCCTGCAACAGTCAGTATGTTAATGCTTTTTACAAATAAGACTAATCATGTAGACATTCAGCAAACTAGTTTGTTGTCTAAATATGAAAAGATTCACAGGCTGGTATGGTATATAATTGGCATCTTAAATTCCTAAGCACATTTTTAAGCTACAGCAGCAGCAGCAGCAGAGAAGATATATATATTATATATCATAATGTATAAAGCCCATGTTCAAATGCTCCCCTACAGTCTACAGGAGATATTTGAGCCCAGGCAAAGTAATTATAATTTAAGGGGAGCTGAAATCTTCAAAAAAATTAAGTGTAGAACAAACATAAAATGCCAGTGTATCTCTGTTAGAGGGGTACATCTGTGGAATAATCTGGACCAGAACTTTAAAATATCTTCTTCATTTTGTGCATTTAAAAGGATGTATAAATCCACTATAATAATAAAAAATATAGACCATTATCTGAATAAGTGTATATCTAGTTATAATAATATAGAAAAATGCAGAAAATAAGATATTATTGTAATGAATTAATACAGACTATCATGATTAGGAGATATTATCACATTTATTAACCCTTTCATGCATACTGGTCACTACAGTGGACAGCTATTCTACAGCTGTTCTCTTGTATATTAATGGATTTTATTGTTTTAGCTCCATATCAGCCAACACAATGGACACATGTGCATCATCTCATACACTGTAATTCATACCATTACTGTAACTTTGAGTTCTTGATAAACCTGATCTGCACAAACATGTTTGAGTGTAAATGAGTTGCTAATTGTTATTATTCTGTAATTAACTGTTTTCTTTACCAAAAAGTTTTTTTTTTTTTGCATATGATCTCCATGAAGTGAGTAATAACTAGCATTAGAGTATGTTACAATGTGACAAAACATCAGATTAGATCCATGAAAAATACTATATCACTTTCTGATATTGTTTCTTTGCTTCAAAAATTAAATGCATGGTGTCCAGCTGAGTGGACATTTTTTGGAACTCCATAAAAAAAATGGGTTCATTAAAAAATGTCAACCACATTGTTTTTTTCATGCCTAAACAGGAATAAAAACACTGAGGAAAAAAATCTTGACTGAGATTCTCATAATTCATGCATGAAAGGGTTAATGATTGTATTTGTAGTAAATATTTGAAGTGCATACACATATTATAGTTTATATCAAAAACGGTTGATTATGCAAATATGTATAGTGTGTGAGGTGACTAAAAAAGTGTACGTGAATGGTTTGTATGGATGTTTTGTGTTATTGGAAAAAAAATACAGGTAAAAAAAGTGAGTTAACAAAGCAAAGGATGCGGAATTGATTTAATTATTAGCTTGTAAAAAGGGGGTGGGAGTTTTTAAGTTATACTTCTTCCCACTCCTTTTCGAGGGCTGAGAAATTTTGTTAGACCATATTGTATGGTTCTTTGTTATCTGATGATTTAATGTGCTCGAAAAAAAACTTAACTAACTATAACTAACTAGCTACATAATTATGTACAATAAGTTCTTAATACTGTAATACTGTGTATGACATTCCCACATTGGCATATTTGAAATCAACTAGGCCTATGTTAGCTTGTATATTTAGCTTTTTCAAACCAGACAAAATTTCTCACTGTTTATGTTTAAGTTTAGGTTCATTTAGCCTGGACTCGGACTCAGTTTGGAGTTGACTACTCATGGGAGGCAAGTGGCAACAGAAAGTTATCAATACGATTTCATACAAGTCTATATAGAAGCATTTTGTCTGCCCAGATGAGTGATATGTATGTGTGGTAGATGTTTCTTGTCTGTATAATGTTCAGTTGTGTTGGTTCGTGTAAGACTCAGCTTCACCACAGTGAAATGCTGAACGCCTTCACATTCTACACATTTTGCATTTACAGGAGAGTGGGAGTAAGTGATGCTTTCTGCTCAGCACTGCGTATAAAACATGATAATTTCAACACAAAGCCAGAAACTACTTACCCAGTGTATCCAGAGTAGAAAAGTTAACATCTCAAGGAACAGACTTGTACCTACGAGGAATCACATCTGATCCTGATTAGAGCGATAAGAGCCCAGACCCTGAACTGAAGAAACAAAGCCTAAGCTGTGCTACAACACGAAGGCCATCCATCACACAGCGATTATGGTTTAGTCAGTAAACCACTGATTATGCTTCATGCTCCACCGAGACTCAACGCAGTCTTATTTTCCAGCAGTGGTTAGGTTTTTAATGAATATATATGAGATATTGTATCTCACTGGGCACTTTTTATGCTGATTACACATTTAAGGTTACAAGTGTTTAAAGAGCAGCTCTACTTTGGCTAAAACTATCATTGTAGACAAAGAACAGGTCAGTATATCATATAATAGATACAAAGATGCACCAACTAGGACACTCTGGACCCATGAGCACATTCAGAACTACAGCAACACTTAGCTAGTTTATGCAGTAAGTTCTTAACCCATAAAGACCCAGTACTACTTTTATGTCAGTTCCCAAATGATTTTTTATCTCTATATTTAACTTTCTTAGGTGATTTATCACCATTTATTGTAATATTATCCTCTGGGTTTTGCTTTTTTTTAATTTTAAGTTAATATCTGGTATTTTTCTATATTTAATTCAAGATCATGTAGATGTTCATAAGAGTTCAGATTAAAGCTGAGGGTTATTATATCAGAAACAAAAAAAACTGAAGAAAAAGTGACTTTTTCAACAAAATATCAGTACCTGAACATATAACTGAGTGTCTCCATCCACTGTCATTTATCAAACTCCATGGGTTTTACTGGTGAATCAATGCTGTAGAAGATGACAGTGTTTCCACGGTAACTACGGAGCCTCTGAATATCCAAATGAGTCATATCTGACCATGAAAAGATGACCAACTGTATTTTACACCAATTATTTTCATGGATTGATAGAATTAGTGGATCAACACTTATTAAACATTTTAGATCAGTAGATGGTTTGGGTCTTTATGGGTTAAAGAAATAATAGGCAAATTTTAGATATTGAAATGACTAAATCTAGGTTAGAGTATTTCAAATCAACTAGGCTTATGTTATCGTGTACATTTTGCTTTGTTCAAAACACACAAAATTTCTCACATCTTATCATATGTTGGATGAAATAGCAGCTGTGTTAAATGAGGTTAAAGCTAAGTTTTGGCATCAGTAACTGTCACTTTTGGACATTATGTCAATATATTATATGGAGTCAGAGAATTCTGCAATTTTATTCACTCCAACAGCCCATTTCCCCTTTATCACAGGTTTCCCAGGGACAGCAGAAGTATATCAGGCACACTGCATATGTCTTTGTTTATTTGCATGCCCTTGTCTGACAAAGTAATCCATCAGATCTTAATTTATTGATATTTCAATATTGATCTAGACTAGTACAACTGTAGGCTTATGCAGACAACCAAATTAATATAGACTCCACTTATGGCAAAGTAGCATTTAACATACAGTTACTTATGGCTGTTTTATTAGAACAACATGACAAAGTGAATATGCTTCAGTAAACGTCTGAATGTGAAGGGAATAAAACCTCATCTATAATAAGAATAATCTAAAAGACAATAAACAATCTGAAATTTCTTAAGAAAAGTAAGTAGAATTTTAACGATATTATGCCTGTTATTAAATGTTTTATTCCTTTGTGTGTTGTAATGCACATGTGTATATGAGAAACTGAAGTATAATATTGTTCAAATTGCACCTCTACTTTTTGGTACTGAAACAAAGCAAAACATTTGGAGTAATTATTTATAGGTTATTTTATTGGTCGTCCTGTTAGAGCTGAAATTGGGCTGTATGTGGTCCCTGAATTCAGATGAGTTTGACACCCTTAGTTAACTGTGATGAGGGGCTACAGAGTAAGTGAACCAGGTGCAGACAGAAATAAAGTAAAGACAAAAAAGATCTACGCCTCCAGGAACTCAGATAGGATCAGATGGTATCTGAGGTAGTTAATTTGGACTTAGCGTATGTTCCGTTTGTGGGTGATTATCCTCGTAGGGTTGGTTCTGTTTCCTTGTTTATACCAATACAGTGTTAAAAACATTTTCAGTAACTACTACATGTGAGGAAAGCAGTGAGTGTAAGACTGCCAACTGAAAATACAGACATCTGTACAAACTTAGTCTAGATAATTATACCAGCATGGAGCCCGGTGCTGGGACTTCTTAGGGATTTCTTCTTATCTTTCATGGTTGAGAAACACAGCACTTGTTGTCACCACATCTCAGAGTCTGTGAAAGTGGAGTGGGTTTATGATCTGTCAGAGCTGTTTAGATTCACATAACTGTAATAGTACTGAAATGTACACACACACACAGGAAGAGAGATACTCAAGGTTAGAGAGATGTAACCTTCTTCGCATTGTTTGATTTTTATTTCCTCAACTCCTCCTCCATGTCTATTAAGTCCTTCATGTCTCTTAAATGAGTTTGTGAGCAGAGGAGTCACATAAGGAGAGAAAATGAGATATTCTTACCGTAGAACCATCATTGCAAATAAATGTCAGGTTAAATATGATGTGTGGAATGGCTGAATGAACAGTGTACTGCAGTATTTCATGAGCTTCATCCGTCTTCATAAAAATTTTGAAATATCTATGTCAATAGAATACATAAACTTCCAAAATCGTTAACTTCTGAAGTCCTGCTCCTGCCTGTCAAACATGTCATGCCTCTTTTACATGTCATGGCTACACGTTACAGAAAAGACACACAGCTCATAATTCCTGCGGCAGAACTCCTCTTACTTCAGTCCTTGAGATGTATTTTAGAATTTGAGACATCCTTAACCCATAAAGACCCACTGCTACTGATTCTTTCCGTTTAACCTTTTTTAAGGGTTTTATCACTATTTATTATAATATTATCCTCTGGATTTTGCTTTTTTTAGTGAAACTCATGTATTTTCCTATATTTAAGTCACCAATCATGTAGATTTTCATAAAAGCTCAGATTAAAGTGGAGGCTTATTATATCATGAATAGAGAAAGCTGAAGAAAAAGTGACTTTATCAGCAAAAATATCATTAACTGAACATAAACCAAGTGTCTCCGTCTTTGTCAAACTGGTGATAAATGACAGTTTTTTGTTTTTTGTTTTTTTTAACTGGAGAATCAATGTTGTAGAAGATGATGGTATTTCCATGGTAACCACACAACCTCTGAACGTCCAAATGAGTTATATCTGATTACCATGAAAAGATGACAAACTGTATTTTATACCAATTATTTTTATGTATTGTTAGGATCAAAAGTTATTCAGCATTTTAGACTTGTAGATGAGTTTGGTCACCTGTGGCTGTTTGGGTCTTTATGGGTTAAATATCCTGCCCTGACATTAATTTCCAGGTCACAAGTAGGAGGACTGATAAATGAAAAGAGCCTTGTGAATCTGCACAAGAGTGCATCACATTCAGCCATTTTTTTTTTCTGAAGCTAAATGGAAACACTGTTACACTTCACCTTCCTAGAAAATTCCCAGAATGCAGCGTAAAAAACACACATTTTCTCACTTTGTTGAAGTTTTTACAAACTCTTATTTACTTCCCTTCACTGACTTCCTCTCGGGGAAAACCCGCCACTACCTCAAGTGAAGTCTCAATGTTCTAGTGGACTTATGTGACACTGACCCTTCGTCGGGTTTGTGAGATTGCAAAAAGCAAACATCTTCACACAGGGTTCGTACGGATGCTTGAAATCCTGCAAAATGCTTGAATTTCAATGTTGTGTTTTCAAGGTTTGAAAAGTGCTTGAATTTTAGTTTAAGTGCTTGAAAGTGCTTACAAATGTAACGCTCTGATGTGATTTCTCTATTATTAATATTAACTCTACCAGGTTAGATGGCAAGCCAGAGCTACTTACAGAGAGGTGATATATTTTGAAAAATAAAACTTTATGTTAAAAGAGAAAATTACCAGGTGCTCTCAGGTCGACTTCAGGTACATTTTTATCTTAATCTTTGTCTCAGTGTGAGTGTGTCTGAAGAACGTCAACTGGCTTCCCTTTTTATTGGATAAAACTTTGTGTTCTCCTTTAATTTATAAACTTTTTTTGCTGTTATGAAACATAATTTTTTTTATGTTTATAGTATAATACAATGTACATCATTGTGATAAAAAGTGAAAAAAATACTCAGGAGTATGTTTTCCTGTAGATGGGTCAAAACACGAAAATCTCTTTTTATTTCAAAGACAATTTGACAGATTAGTGTTGCTAAATGACCCACATTTTTACTTTTAAATTCATTTTTGCTTTAGTTGGACCATAAGGGATTATCCAAAACAAGGAGCTCCTTTATATTGAAAAAAATGTTGGAATGGCAATCAATTAAAGTTTGCTCTCTGATGAGACAGTACTGTGTTTTGACCCAGATATATGTATTTGACCCCATGATAAGGTGCTGTGCTGGAAAAATTTGAAAATGACCCTTGAAAGCGCTTGAAAAGTGCTTGAATTTGACCTTGAAAAATACATACGAACCCTGTTCACTGTCCTGATCCACCTCCATGGCTGCTTTCACTTCACTAACCTGTAAAAAAGGTGATTAATTGACTCTGAGTCTCTTGTAGACTTTATTGCATCTTTTAAGGCAAGACTTGTATCACAACGGACATTTCGTTTTCACTGCAGCACAGTCAATTCATTAAACCCCTGCTGAGATGAATCTGTTCTGTATAACGTCACGCCACTGTCTAATGTGGTAAATTCCTCTGATGGTTACCATGGTGCTCTTTATTTCAGGAGAAGTGGGGTGTTTTCCTCCAAATCGCTGCATGGACTGTAATAAACTCACTGCCCTTTCCTTTAGGTGATGACTATCTTACATAACAGGTTGCCAGATCTCTATTACTTTTGGAAAAGATGCCAGATTTTCTTGCAGCACCACATTTCACAGTGATTCCCATCAGACCACCACTGACGCTGGTGATTAGGAGCTTTGCTAAAAAAAGGCAGAGACAAGAGCATTACTCATTCACTTTCTCCACTCGGTTTTTCCGACATATTCACTTTGTATTTTACGCCAGCAGCAGTCAGGCAGGTCGTGTAATTAGTCAGAATGAGTAAAGCTCAAACCACTTGTTTTACTTGTTTATACCGCAGAGTTCAGTCTTACACACAGATGGGCACAGATGTATATATTTTTAATTAATTGGAATATAATGTGCTACAGAAACATAATGCCACCCAAAAAAATCCTTGTGAAACAGAATAGACATGTATGAGGGTCTAGTTTTAATCATTCAGGTTCAGTGAGCTGCCGGTGTTGTGGAGGTGAACGAGGCCTACTTTTAGTCGGTTCTGTGTTCACCACTTCAACACTTTGAACAGATGGTGGTGTCGTTTTGCATCACACATCAAAATGGAGCTGTGCGGGTGTTTTTAGGCCACAGCTCTCCAACACAGACTTTTGTTCTGTCTGTTAAAGCCTCCCACTTCTCTCCATTTCTCTGCTCTGTCAAACCGAACTGTTATTTGCAGCAAGTCGACAAGCACCACAATTTAACCAGTATGACTTTTCTGACTTGCTTTTTTTTTTTCTTTTTTTTTTTTTTTTTGTACCTTCTCTGGCACTAGTTCTGCTTCTTAGACACACAAAGGGAAAAAAGTAGTTTTTTTTTTTTATCTCCACATGTGAAACTGAATCTAAATGAGAGCTGCTTTGATCGATGAGGCATTAAATGTGACATGATTCAACATGAGCATATGATTAAAAATGGCTTCATGCTTCAGAGTGAAATTATATGTACAGTGAATGTACTACAATATTTGTGCTAAACATATACATACAACAAAACCTTCCAAATGTCTCAGCTGTCATCTGAATCCCTGTTTCTTAAAAATATGCTCTTTTTAAAAATGTTTCCTCTTTCTTTTATCCTTGTCATCCTTTTATTTTCTATAAATACTAAATTCTAATTCTATTTCTCTGTAATGGTAGTTTAAAATACCAGCAACAGAAAAATTAATCAATGTGGATTTAAAAAAAACAATAAGAAACAAAAAAAAAACTGTTTTTTAATTAAAAATAAAAAATGTCAGCATAGTTATACATGTAGCAGTTCTTCACTAACATATTTTTGATGATTGTTTTTTCTTTTTGACTCTTTTTTTTGCCCATTTTTCTTTCATTTTCTGTCCCCTTTCAACTTCAAAATATCAGCGGCAGAGAAAGAGGAAAAGTACTTGAGCTCCTCTACCCACTCTCTTCTCTCATCCTCTCAGCTTCCTTTTCACTTTTTGAGAAGCAGTAAACGCGTCAAAGCCCAGCTTCGACGTCTTCTCCTTTACCCTCTGACTAATTATGATAGTAAAAGACGCAGAGTAAAGCCCATCTGTCTCCTCTTGTATTTTTAGGTGACACAATGATTCTTGATTATGTCATTTTTTTAATCATGTTTTGTAAAATCTGTCGGTGGCACGGTCGTCTCCAGTCGTGGATGTTTACATTGCACAAAAACAAACTTGGTCTCTATCGTCTTGGGAAAAATTGTTCACCTTATTTCTAATTTGACTTTGTGGTTACTAGTTTTGTTGAACGTTAGAAAATTGTAACCGGTGGCTGGCTGGTGTTTTTCACAGGCCCCTGAAAAGTTTTGAGGGCTTCTGAATGTGGGAAACAGTTAGACTGTTGATATCAGTATGAAAAACAATGATAGATAATTATTTAAATCTGGACATAAGCACAGACTGTGGGTTTTTGCTTTAGGTTAATGTTTTTTAATAAATAAAATGAACAGCAATAGTGAAACTCTGAATCATAATGAGAATCACTTTGATCGGCAATGCTTTAAAGGTGACATATAAACTTTGACTCGGGGGTGGAGTAGTGTTAAATGTTAGCAAACGGTTATTTACTTTTTTTTTCCTGAAACTACATTTGTGATTGTGAGATATTTTCACCTCTAACTTACATAAAATTTTTTAAAAATCTTGAAATACTTGAAGAAGGTCTGAGACAAATAAGGTAAATAGAAAATTGCACCAATATGTGATTCCATTGTGACTGAGAATTATATTTTATAAATGTGTTGAAATTTGTTTAAAACCAGTTTTTAAATTAAGCTAATTCAGCCAAATTAAACACATTACACCAGAATATGAGCACTGTCACTGTCTGACATTTTGTCTGTAAAATGATAGATCATATTGAAAGTGAGGCACACACTGAAACTCTATCATGACATTTATTTGACGTTGAATTTGTTTTTCAGGGTGCGAGTCATTTGAAAATACGATGCTCAAACTAAACCTGTGACCGTGTTTGACTTAATTGGTGTCAGACTTGTTTTCTTCTTATAAATAAATCCATAAGTCATAGTGAAACTATGATGCTTTGGAGTGATAATATTACCAGAGCACCAGGGGAAATTTGCCTGGTGAAAAGTGCTGTTCTGACAACCCACTCAGTTTCGACTGGAAAGAAAAAAGTTTTTAACCTTTTCAGCAACAACAAATGCATATTATCGAGAAAAAAAAAATCAGGGTTTTCTGTTTCTTAGTGTTCACCCTGAGAACAAAAGAAGCGTTTCAGACGGTGAAGACGATAATTTAGCAGGATCCCAGTCATCTCAGCACAGGTCGACTCGCATGTTTTCAGTAGTAAAATGCTAAATGAACATCTGCATATCTGTACATTTTCATCCACACGGCTATTGCCTTTTGAGCAGAAGCTGAACTCTCTACTTTATGACTGAGATGTGCACTTTCAAAATGAGATGACTTTCACGGCACGTACGATATTAACAATATTAATTTTCACTGACATATTTAATTCATGATCATATTTCAGTCAAAATAAGAAAGTTTTGCTTCCTGTTTTTTCATAAATGTATGTTTGCATGTTGACTATAATGCTAATTGAAATTAATGAATATCTTAAGACACTTTTTAATATTTTGGCAATTTTTTTTCCTGCTTTTCTTGTAACTAGTTAAATTTTTATTTGTGAGTATTTTATGTGGGAGTTCTCAGTTCTGCAATTGTTGTTGTTGTTGTTTATCACATTCTACTTTTGGCTGATGAGACATTTGTTGTTCCTGTTGCTGACTTACTTTACTCAAAATGCCTTCACCCAGCGGTTTGCTGCAGATATTAAATGTCAGACATGTTCAGAGTCCTGATGTGAAATGAGACAATAAGTAAATACAAACATGTTTATGGTTTCAGTCGGTGTGCAGTGTGGCGTACTCACGTGTGGGTGGCATCACTTTGTTGCCTGCCATCAGCGACCGTTTGACTAATCACCTCACTGAATTGTTTCATGTGTGTGTTTCTGTGTATATATACATAAAAATCTAAATTTTTATCTGTGTGTAGAGTATGGCACGTACAGTTTATCTGCATAGATCTGTATATATTGACTTACTGTGTGTATTTGTTTATTTTTGACTTTGTGTGTCATATTTTAAGATCTATGAGTATTAATATAGGGTGTGTAAATGTATTTCATCATGTGTGGGTTTGTTTGCGTGATGTATGTATTTGTTTTTCCATAAATTGTGTTTGTGTGTGTGTGTGTGTGGTGTGTGTATAAGCTGTTTGCTCCCCTGCAGCTATCATTGACCCAGAGTTTTGGATTTACCTGTATTTTGTCCTAATTTGAGCCTTGTGCATATGCTAAAATGTATATATTTACGTTCACATGCTGCATATTTAAACAGTTGTCACTCTTATTTCAGTGCTAACGTAACCCTG
Organism: Sphaeramia orbicularis; assembly: GCF_902148855.1. Taxonomy (NCBI): domain Eukaryota; kingdom Metazoa; phylum Chordata; class Actinopteri; order Kurtiformes; family Apogonidae; genus Sphaeramia; species Sphaeramia orbicularis. The sequence continues at coordinate 27,451,375 of NC_043971.1, read as the reverse complement.
AGTGTTTGAAGCTCGGTATTTGCATACACATGGCCACGCACATGCACAAGTGGATAAGTTTGTTCCCTCTTCTCGCTGCTCGTCGTCTGTCCCCTGGTGACATTTACACATTCAAATCAGAGACTCTTTATCATTGTTTGAAGCACATAACAAGATTTCATGAGTTGTATCAGATAATATTTGTTGAATTACTGCATTGTGTACAGAAATTTGTTTGACACCTACAATTTTGATGCTTTGTTTACATCAAGTAAAAGTCCCACCTCCGTCACTGGTCAACTTTTTAGGAACTAAATGACGCAGCTGTGTTTTGACTTCACAAACCCGTTTTTGCAAATGTAGTCGGATTAAACTGATTGTTGCTGAAGTTGAGTAAAATATTCCAGTTGTATGAGTTTGACTGTATGTCCTAAATTCCCTTCTGATTTGACATCTCTCTAAATATTTTCTGTTTGTATAGTTGTGTCAGAAACCAGGCTCCACAAATAACATGGCACATGTTTTTTACTGACTGCTATAGGCGACATATTGTTATTTATTTATTTATTTTGTGCTGATTAGTTGCAGATATAGCAGATCTGGTGTTTACATATTTGTATGCTTGCACAGAGAGATTTCCTCAGAACATTAAACTGTAAGAGGGTTCTGTTTTCAGCTAAAACCACATATGAAGCTTCAGCATCACATTATATTCAGAGGCTGCATCTCAACATGGGGAAGTTTTTAAGCAGGCATTTTATAGAGAGAAAAAAGTAAGTTGTTGAAAATGATTTGCAAACCTTTAAAAAAACTTAACATTTCATAGCTGTTGATGTCGCTGAAATATATTTGTGCCTCAGTTTTCTCTATCTCATAACATCAACACTTTCACATCCTATAAAAACACTGCGCTGTTGATATGTCAACACTCCGTGATGTGTCGAAAGAGGACTGATGTCATGTTTTACTTCATAAACTTGTAAATACTGATAGTATGAATTTTACTCAATAATACCTGAATGTTTCAGTTTGTCCTGCTGTAGGTAGAAAAATCAGGTGGAAAATGAAACTAAAGGGACCGATGTAAGATATTCATAATAATCTACAGTTACTTTTTCATACTAAATATAGCATTAGCTGTCAGTATTTTTTATTTTTTTTGTGTTTTTCGAATGTTTTCTGTCCTGTGTGTGGAATAATTGTTAAGGATACTCCTGTGCACAGGTATACACTTATGATTTTAAGTCCTCAGTCTGGATTTTATAGGTTGTTCAAGCTTGGCTGATACTAAAGTGTTGTTTTAAATGCAACGCCATGTCATGATCAGTGAAAGCCCTTGTTTAGGTTGGGTTGAGTTTGTGCAGCACCATTTCAGACCCTAATGACTCATGAGCATGTTCATGTTTTTTTAAATCATGTGTGAAGTCAAACAAGTTAACATTTTGCTGTATCCTGCCTGCATCACCGCCATTATTAGACACCACACACACACTCACAACACAGTCTTCATTAAAAGCGTACATATTTAGTGTCATAAGTGATACGTCACTCCTTTTAATGCATTTATCTGACGTACATGCTTTTGTTTTGCCATTTTGTCTGTTGTCTAATCACGATTATGTGACATTATTAATTCACTACAAAGCATGTGTTTAATTTAATCTTCACAAACAAATTAAAGGGTGTGGCAAGGAGTAGACGTGTTGCGACTGTTGAGGACTTGAACAATTTTCCTGACGTAGTAAATGTTGCTCTGCTCGGAAAATCCTTGTTTTCACTTGCATTTTTTTTTTTCCTTTTTAGTAAAATGTGAGTATAGTGTTGCAGTGTTTGCAACCATTAAACACTGTCCTCACTGCTATGTTAAAGAAATCATCATCATCAACATTCACATTTACCACTTATATTTACCTCTTACTACTTGTTTGTTAAAAAGAGGGGCTGTAATCAGGGTTTTTTTTCCACGTTGCCATGATATCAGTCACTGAAACAGCAGCTCAGGTACCTTTTTTAATGTTATGAACCCCCCCCCCCCACCATCCCCCACCCCAAACTGATTCACATTTCTTCTTTAGTAGATTATTTTTGTAGATTGCAGGTGCTAGTGCTTACAGATACAGATCTTGTGTCTCTGTCAAGGCACCCTCTGACCTCTGGATGACTTCTGTTCCCTTCTTGCACCAATTACAACCACTCCTATGCTGCTTTTATTACCCCGCCCCCTGAAGGGGAGGCAAGGGGTATTATTTTTGATTCAGTTTGTTTCTTTGGTTGTTTTTTAACACTTTAGCAGCAAAACTATTGGTTGAATTCATACCAAATTGGGTTTATAGATGGCCAGAATAGATGTGATTACATTTTGGGAGCAACAGGTCAAAGTTCAAATTTTTTATGAATTTTTAAAATCTTTTTTTCCCCCCATTTACTTTTAATGGTCAGAATTTCTCTATGCTGTCTATGCCTATGCTGACATCAGCACATGCATAGACATAATGACATCAGCTGGACTGATGCAAAAAAAAAAAAAAAAAGCTACAGTACGTGGGGGCAGGGTTTGCTGCACCTGGCACCACTTGTTTTCACTGTTTTGACATTCCATCATGCTCCCTCAAAAACCAGCAGATGTTTGTCTTTGCAGGGCAGATGTGGTGGGAACAGTGTCAAGGTCCCCTTTGAGCTCTGTCACCACTGTCCCTTACAAAATACCCACAAACATGTCCTGTATAGTTTCACGATTTCCTATAACCACCATTTTCCTTGATTTGATTTGACCCACACTTGTAGAACTAAAATCCATCTCAATAGATACAGGTGTACAAAGATGTGTAGCACTCGTCCAAAAGTATAATGTTATAATGCAAAACTACAATGCTAAAATATTTGAATTTTTTTGTGTTTTAGGTCACTTTAGGAAAAGTCATAAAATTTCAGGCTAAAAAAAAGATGTTTAGGAGGTTTTTACTGTTATCAAATACTAAAACAGGTCAAATTTGACCTGAACAGTATCTAAGAGTTAAAGAGGTTATAAGGACTAGTATTGTTTTTTTCTTCCCCCTGGTGGTAACAGCTGAACATTCTGATCATGATATTGTTATATGGGCATAATAATCATGATGAATATGACAGGGTAACAAAGTTGTTGATTTACCAAAAGGTTGTTGCTTTTAGGTGTATGTGTCTGTGTTTGTAAAAACAATTGTAATATAATATTCTGACCATACCCCTATCCATATTTTTTTCCTATCTCTAACAAAATTGCTTTTGTGCCGAAGCTGAACCAAGCATTAACCAAACCCAACAGTTATTTTATACTGTTTAATGTTGTCTGTGTTATTTTTGACCTGCTTTTACTGTATAATTTCTGCACTGGATGGACAATTGTTTTAATTGCTCTACTTTTTAGTTGAAATTTATTTTTAGATTGATATTTCAGTCATATTTTTTTAATATCTTTTTTTTTACTATATTGTTGATCTATGCACACTGATTTTTTTTATATTTCTGGTCGTGACTGGTGAAACTGTAAGAAGCCCAGTGTCCTCCAGGGATCATTAAAGTATTCTGATTCTGATTCTAGCCACGGCTGCGGTTTGGTGCAGTTTCTCCTGCTGCCTGTGGAGGTGCTAGTCCATTGTCCGGCCTTCAGACACTGGTTGTTTGGGAGTCGTTAATGATGAATGTAAGACAGCCAGAGAACTTATAGTGGATGGAAAGAGTTGGCAATAAAGCAACAAGCCCCAAGGGACCATGCAGCGATTTTACAATGACTAAGGAGCGTTGTTAGAAACCCCCGTAAAACCCCCTTAGCCATAAAATCACTGTAAATCTGGCCTTGCATGGCTTATTGCTTTTTGAAAAAAATGGTTACTAGATATGCCATGCAAGGTTTCATGAAATAAACACACAGTAACAAAAAATGCAATGCAATTATATCACAACAAGCCTGTAGTTCTTCAGTGATGGGATCAGAATGGATGCTAAATGCAGCTGTTAGTCATGTTAAAACTCAGGCTGCTTGATTTTTATAAAACATGTCTTACCAATGTCAGAAAGTAAGAATACTGCTTTAAATTGTATTTTAAAACGATTTGTCTCCCACAGTATTGCTGATGTGAATTATAGATTTCTCTTTATAGAACTTTTTCCCATGTTTCAGCCAATCAGAACCAAGAATCTGAACTGTTCATTTTGTCTTTACATTTTTCCCACGTCAAATGTTGTTTTAGTCAAAGCCCTGTTTTATTCATACACTTAACTCACTCTCTTAGTTATGTTAAACATGCAGGAAAAGTCAGCCAGTGAAGCCCTTTAAAGCTAAAGCTATAAAATCTAAACAGTGTCTGAATGACAGGACCAGATGAGGTTTGGTCCACATCTATGGACAGAAGAGACCTGAAAATAGACGGCCTTATCACATCTGAAAATCCAAAACAATCTCTGTGAATTTGCTGTTTACATTTGATCTGTGTTTTTTGGGTTTTAATTGCAATTTTGTGGTAACACAGACGAACATCGTATGATACTGTGGCCTGTTGTCATCACCTTCGCAGTCTTCATCTGCCAATATTTGACACTGATGTTTATATGCATCAAATATTGCTGTTTTTGCCCTTATTCTGAAAAAGAAAATATCAATATACGTAAGGTTCTTTTTTTTTTTTTTTTACATGCAGCTGTGCACACCACATTAAAACGAATGTTTCCACCTCCTGCTGTATGAACTCAGCCTGTTTTTCTTCCTTCAAATACATTCTGGAAAAGCTCATTTTCTCGATATTTACTCATAGCCATATATACCCTTTGCTGTAATTTTTACCTTAGGTGTGTTTCTCCTTTTCCAGAATTGAGGATTTGAGTCATCTTTACCAGAGAGGGTCGTTTTTACTCCAGCTGACTGTAAACATGAGCTGCGAGTCACAACCTGCAGTAAAACAAGTAAAGTAAATCCATTTTCTAACTGTGTCATATAGAATTCACAATAATAACACAGAATATGCTGTTAATGGGATTCCTGTCAAATTCACACTATTGCCATATTCAGAATGATTGAATAGTAATACATGTAGTAATGTAGTGCATGTTGGCAATATTTTCAATATAAAGATGTTGGTTTTTGTCAGTTAAATAGAGTCTGTTTGAAAGGAGAGAATGAATGTACAGAATAATTTGGTGCCACTTTACTTTTACTATTATTTTAGTAATGTTATGGCATTACCACCTACAGCATACAACAACTCTACAGTACATCATATTTACTTTTAGTTGACTTTTTCCTATTCCCTATAACTATATTTATGAAAAAAAAAAAAAGATGTGAAAACACTTTTTTTTATCTCGTATATGAGCTCAACATCATCTTACCAGCTGACTTTTTAAAGCTGTGAACCACTACAAAATAAAAAAGCTGCTGGAACAAAATCCAACTTAAATCTATCCTTGTTTATGAGCTCATCTGATCCTCAGTTCTGCTGCCGTGTCTGTCAGCATCGAGGCATTCAGCACAAATAATAAATATGGGTAGCACATCTTCAGACCTGAGTAAAGGTATAAACAAAGGCATGCGCTGCACAGAGATGAGAAACATTGATCTGAAATTTGCAGTTTGTTGGGAATACAGTCACACCTTTTGCTTTACCACTGTGGTTTGTCATTGCTTACTTCCGTCATGTACTGTACAGCACTGTTTTTGATCTAATCTGACCTGTTTAGACACCTCAGACACAAAGTGAATATCGTGCACATATTGAGAATTGAAACGCATTAACTCTGGATTTTCCCTGGGCTCTGCCGTCTCAGCGACTCACTGATATTAAACCTCTCACTTCCTTTTTGACGCCGCTTTGTTTACCAGCCATCGTGCTATTTTTACTGGAGGCCTCTCTGTTCACTCGGTGTACTGTACAAAAGGATGTGTCCTCTGCTCCACGTGTCTGCTTTCAGACAACACAAATATGTGTTTTGTTTTTTTTTTTCTTTGCAACATTTGGACATTTGTGTGGGATGTAGTTTGTACAGTTTGCATGGTACAGTACATAAACAGATGAGTAGCTGCGGTGTGTTGTTAAATCTATGACTAGTCATTCACTGTTTTTTATTAACTTAAAAAAAAATACGCATGCATTTAATTTGTAAGATGGCATTTCTGCAGGATGAAATAGTCGCGGAAAAAATTATTAGACTACGCCCACCACCTCTTTAATTTCTTGTTCATTTTAATGCCTGGTACAAGTAAAGGCCCATTTGTTTGGACTAATATAATTATAACAACAAAAATAGCTCATAAGAGTTTAATTTCAGAGCTGATATCTATCCATTTTCCATGTTTTCTTGATAATAACCAAAATCAGTAAGTTCTAACATCAATAGCTATGGCATTGTACTGACAAAAACAGTGCTTTTAGGCATTCCATGTTTTATTTTCTGTCTGTTTTAGTCACGTGATGCACACAGGAGTTAGTACTTGATTGCATAACCATTGTTTTTGATGACTTTTGATGGTCTAATCATTTTTTCCGCAACTGTAAAAGTTGACCTACATTCTTTAACATCAAAAAGTGCTTAACTATAACATCTTTACTCTTCCTATATCTGTTTTAGTGCATTTTCATTGGTGTTGCAGACTAAATGGGATCAACTGGGACTAACTGGGAGTGTATTTCAAAGTCTACTGATAATAAACATTGTTCCTTATTGGTAGAGGGAGCAGTGATATGGTGTGAGGATGTCAACCTACAGCACATGGATGTTTACCTGTTTATCTACATGAACAAGTGTAATTATGTATCAAGTTTGTCATTTCACCACAAATTTTTTTTATTTTATTATTATTTTTAAAACACATGTTACACCAGGTTATGTAACCTGTTGTGGTGTTATGATCACTAACACTGGAGACAATAAGGCTTTTTATAATAGGATAATAACTTATTATAATTGTTGACTGAGCTCCATTTCCTTGCTTTAGTCATATCCGCTGTCTTCTCCAACACTTTGACAGAATCAAACCATTAATATCCTTGACGCCTGAACTTTTCCTACTCTGACAAAACAAGGTGTCTTGTGTCAAGTGATTTGCTGTCAGCTCTGCTATCAACACATTTTGTGATCACAATAGTTTCAAAATGACAGTAATTTTACAAGGCTATCAAGGTTTTGACACACACCTGAACACCCACCTTTGTTATAATGGAACAAGGAATCTGATGGTGAGTCATGAAGCTGAAAAACCACAGGAGCCTGATTTACAATCAGACTTTTGTTTGACTCACATTGTTTAAGACACAGGCTCTCTAAGGGCATTGAGTTCAACCTTTGTTGCCGTTATAATTCATATCTAAGCCCACTTTGGTTCTTTTTGACCCCTGTGTTAAGTTTTTATAATCTGCTGTGTTTGGCAAGTTTCTCTTCAAATGATTTATTGTTTCATTTACCTTTTTAACCCTTAAAACCCAAACAGCTGCTAAAAGCATCTACTGACCTAAAATGTTTAATAACCTTAGAACCACTAACCCTTAACAGAGCATTTCATTGGCATCAGTTATGACCCATTGGGACTTTCAGAGGCTTCGTAATGAACATGGAAACACCAACATCCTCTGCAACATTGATTCATGAGTAAATCCCATATAGTTTGACGCAGAGGTTGTAGGTGCTAAGTGTATTTTTATGTTCAGTTGATATATTTTGCTGAAAAAAAAGGAACTTTTTCTTTAGGTATCTCTGTTTTTTTATATAATAATTCTCAACTTTACTCTGAGCCTTTGTGAAAATATACATTACTAAATTAAGTTTAGAAAAATACCTGCTTGTCACTGAAAAATGCAGAATAAATGGTGATAAATCACCTAGGAAATATTACATGGAGAAAGAAATTTATTCGGGAGCTGCCACAAAAGTAGCTCTTGGTGTTTATGAGTTAAATATAAGTTTGAGGAGAAAAAATGAGATGACAGTTATGATTTGTAAAACGCTGCATTGCTTAGGGACTTGCAGAGACAGCTAAGTTTGCCATGAAGTCTTTAAGGGAGCCTCATATTATTCTTTCTGAAATATATTAATTAGTTGACTGATCATTTTTATTTTGAGCATGTGCAGAAGAAAACAAACACAAAAAAACATAATGAATACCTGTATGTACATGTACATTTACACCTATACATAAACATATAACCTGATTATATTAGCCCAGAAAGGAGTGGGAAGAAATATAACTTATAACCACCACTATTCTATCTTGCTTTATATAAATGACTCTGTATTCCAAGTGGCAATTGTTACCTTCCTATATATAATTTCAGTAGCTTGGCTCAGGTAGACGGTAACTTGACTCCTGGTGTGATGACTCATATGAGAATCACATGAGAGTCACATGAGTTTAACTTCAATAGTGTAACGTCCCATTGCTTCTTTTTAAGTATTTATGAAAACCTGCTGAGGAACATACGTTTTAGAAATGACTGTCATCTGTGATGCAGGGTTTTTAAGGGAGCCTCATATCTGTCTCTGGGGGTTAGAATAAGTCATGTGTTATCTTAATTTCCTTTTTTGAAAGATTTCACGTCGTAATTATTCGACTCCCACATGCTTTGTAAATCATGCATTCATCCAGGAAACGGATGAACGGATGCCTAAAGAAGACGCTGTTGTGAGATATACTCTACTGTGATTTGCCACAAATCTCTCCTGGACTGTTTTTTTTTTTTTTTTTTTTTTTGTCATGAGTCACACGGACTAAATTTCAGGCACGGGGGGGAACACAATAGTCGTCTCTGTGACCTTGGGTGGATTGACTTGTAAATTGTATATGAGGCTTTGTACATCTAGACATAAAATACTCCATTCTGTTTTTTTCTGTATTTTTTATTATAGGTTAAAAGCCAGTGTTGGGACATATTTTAATTAGCTGAATAATGTTTTAGGTCAGTTTTTTTCCTGTGTCTACAAGCTATGGTATGCGAACGGACCTCAGACAATGACCCTCAGGCAGGAGTGTCTTCTCATCAGCTGACTGTTTGCAAAACCGTGGGAGGATATGGACACAGAAAGCACAAGACATAAAAGAAAGTGTAAAAAAACCAAACAAAAACATGACATGCAATGCTGCTTTAAGTCCCAGTTCTGTTTTCCATGTACATGAAGTGAACAGAACATTAAATAGAGGCTGAAATAATATAATGTATGGAATGATAATTAACAGACATATCTACAGCATGTGAAAGGATAAATATGATTAGTTTTATTTATTAGTATTAAAATCTAAGGGTGCAGAAGACTAGATGAGACTAGGTGCAGGTTGTAAAAAAATGCAAAAAAGGTAATGCAATGTTACATAAATGCACCCTTTAAAAATTGTAAGTGAAGACATGGGATTTGTCCTCCAGTTATTTACTCAAATGTTCACCTCAAACCACCCACGTCAGGTCTTTTTCACCCTGGGTCGTTCCGTTTGTCTGTCACATACGCAGGCAGACACACGCACAGACACGCACAGACACACAAACACACACGAATACACTCGGCTACAGGCCTCAGGTTGAGTCAAACCTGCCTACACAAAAGCCTGTGTGCATCTGTCTGCTGTGTGTGGGACGACTTTTCAGACATTGCCTCATGTGCCAAACAATACATTAACATGTGACATGTGAATGGTGAGAGTGAGGTTTACCGTGAGAAACATTACTAAAGACTTTTCTGGTGACTTTTGGTAGCCATGCAGAAAAGCGAGGGAGTTTTAAACTGCTGTTTCCTGGACAAGAAGTGAAATGGAAATATGGTTTTGTTTGTTTTGAGTCTCACTTTGGTTTGATACTGAATACTTAATCAGGATTTTTAAGCACTGGTGTCTGTGGTCTTACCAAAAGTAGCTAATATTAAAGTATTTACGAGCAATATTTTGTGCTTCTGACACTTTGCCTAATTAAAGATGTAGGAGGATCTCAACATCTAAACAGAAAATTATAACTATGCAATAGTTTTTGCTTCTCCATCTTTGACAATACTGGCAATTTTGTACATTTCTGTTGGTCCCAGAGATGTTTTCAGACTATCAGTGTTAAATGAAAAAGTGCTTTTTACCCCGGTCTACAATGTTTTTAAGAAATTATCTGCCTCAGAGATTAAATGTGCTAAATGTTACGTTCTTGAATAAGATGAATTGGAAAACAAATGACAAAAGTCCTGGTGAACCGTTTTCAATGTATATGATAAAATGTTATTATTCATATATATATATTGGTTTATGTTCATTTTTATAACAGATTCATAAATCTTTCACTAGAAAAAACCAGTAAAGTGAATGTATTGTAATGTGCAGACGGTGTTTTGAAGGTGCTTACTTTCGAGTAAAACCTATTCTCTCATTAATTTGCAAAATTTCACATTTTGACCTAAGATTGTATCTGGGAAACTACAGTCAACAATCATTTAAGGCTTAATTTTTTTTTTTTTATTAGTGACTCAAACTTAGAAAAGTTTCATTGCTTTTATTTTTACTTGTAAAGCAGCGTGATCAGAATGGAAGATTTTAGGATTTATATCCCTTTAGATAATTTGATTTGTAGTTTTTACTTTTTATGTTTAATTATTATTTCAGTTATATCGTATTTTTATTCTTTGTTTCTTTTTTGTGTACTGTTTATTTCCAGGGAGGTATTTATACGAGCCTTTTTTGGCTTCTATCCTTTCCTTCACAATGGTGTTACTTGCATGATAATTTCTTTTTTTTTTCATGTTGTTTGTGTTGTGCAAATAAGTAAATACAAATACAAAAATACAAGGATATGAAGTGTCACCTTTTCATGCACAGTAAAGTCCTGTGACATTTGATATATAAACAAATACTAAAAATAACAGACAGAAATATTCCACATGCATTTTTTAATGTCATTATGCAAATATAGTCGCCCTCTCAGTGGTTATGACGTGACAAATGTGTGATGGTTTTGACTGAAGTGTCTTGTTAATGTCAGTGTACAGATGAAAACCACTGTGTGACCTGTCTGTAATCAATGTTACGGTCACAAAGCCACATGAATGTGAACACATGACAGACTGTTCTGATAGACACCAAGTGTAAAATATTAGGCTGACCACTGTTAGAGGTAGAGACGCACTGCGATGCAATTTCATCAGTTTGTTTCATCAAATTCACAGTGAAGCTGAAACACCAGTGATTATCAGCGGCTCTGAGTGCTGGAATGTCAGTGAGGAATACAGAATTCTAGAACAGTTAATAGTCCTTAAAATCAGTGTATAAATTGTATTTTTTTTCAACAGGAAAACGATGAACAGAGTTTGTCTTGTTGCACAGGGTAGAAACATCGTGTAAACAGGATCACATGATAGTGTAGTATCTTGGGTGTGTTCTCTGTGCAGGTGTTTCTGAGCAGCTTTCATTTACACGCAGGTGTTCATGACACTATGAGTCACCTGGAATTTGGGCAACGCATTAAAGTCATATTAAAAATAATAATAACAAGATTAGATTAATAAAGAGCTGTTAAATTTTACATACTAATAGTGCCTCATCTCAATGGTTTTACATATGAAGTCACACTGAACCTTATTCAGTGTGTTTTTTATTTGTTTTTCTCAGCTGATCTGGTATATGATTTTTCTTTTCTAAATTATCCTACAAATACATATTAGCATTTGTGTAAAAATATATTTTGTAATAAATCTGAAATTAGATCAAAATTATAAATTCTCACCAAAAAGATCAAATTCTCAAGAACAAAAGTGAACACTGAGATTAAAAAGTCATACATTTGAGAGGAAATGTTCTTGGACATGTAACTGCTATACGATACTAATTTATGAAACATGATGAAGTTTATGTGGTAAATGACTTGTGTTGTAAAGCACTTATTGGATCCATTCTTCAGTCACTCAACATTCACACAGTGGTGGTGGTAAACTACATCTGTAGATACAGCTGCCCTGGGGCAGACTGACAGACGCATGGCTGTAAATCCCCGTCAAACGGCTCAAACATTCATACACATTCATTCGTACACCAGTGTGAGTGACGCTGGAGGTGGGTGAGGTGTCTTGCCCAAGGACACAATGGCACATGAGTGGGATGGAACCGCCAACCCTCTTCATCAATCATTCTTTATTTGTCTTTTATTGCAGGTCTGTGGGCCAGGAGTGTAACCACTTTTGCCACAAGACCTGAAGGCCGTCATGGAAACCACCTGAGTAGATCTCATGTGGTAAGTGTCCACACCTTCACCTCAGTGTTGTCTGCATATTGTTAATGACATCAAACATGTCTGCATGGGTATTTCACATGTTACTCACTAGAAAGCAGCAGTAACATGCTAATATCATAGTGATGAGTGTGACGATGATGATGATGATGATGCAGTTCTATATAATTAAAAGTCAAAACATAGGAGGCCTCTTTCTATACTGAATATTCACCACAAGCCTATTTGACATAAACGTTTTCCCTGATTTGTTAGAGAATGTTTAATCGTAATCCTTGTTATGTGATACTCTGTTTGCAAACTCACTCTTATGAAAAAAATTCTTTTTCAGTCTTTGACATTCTGTCTGCAGGCTGCAGCACGTCCATGTGATTAAAAGATTAGTGTGTATCCATGTCCACGTGAGATTGAGTAAGACACAGAAGTCCTGCTGTGTCTCATCCTAGTGGTTTTAGACACACCATACCTTTTTTCAAGAACAGGATCAGCATATTTTTTATTTTTTATTTATTGTTTTCATCCACATTTCATCACCTGATCTGATATGTTTTTTCTTTTCTAAATCATTTTTTTAAAATGACATATTAGTAGCGTTGTGTAAAAAAATATTCTGTAAGTAATTTGAAAATGATAAATTCACAACAAAAAGATCAAATTCTCAAGAATAAAACTGAATTTCCTTGGACACATAATGCTGCGATATAATGCTAAATTATTTAACATAATAAAGTTCATGTTGTGAATAATTTATTCATAATATTATAACCTAATGCATAAATTGCACAAGTGTTGTAAAAGTGATCATATTCTCATTTTAAATGTATATAACATCCCTTTGTTTTCATTTATGCCTCTGAGGAAAGGTAATATCCCACACTGAATCTCATTTGAGGGAAAAAGGAACTTCAGCTCCACGTCTTCAGTGTTAATAGTGGTGTATATTAGAGGAGATAAAAACAGATGAAGCAGAACACAGTATCAGTAACTCATACAACACAAAAATGCCTCTGTGTAACAGGTAAACTAGTAAATGTAGAAAAAAAAAAAAAGTGAATTAAGCACATAATTCATCTTTGTTAAGTTCTACTTCACTTCTGATTTTTTTTTTTCTTTTTAAAATGTATTTATCAGGGACAATGCATTGAAACATAGTGGACATATACAATACCTGATGTTCTGCACAAAGAGTTTATGACATTTAATTAATTTGCTACTTTCCCTGATCAGTGAGGTTAATTGAGTTTTTTTGCAAATTTATCTAATTTATCATCATAACATTGTATATTTAAACTTTAAAATCTCAGAATATTCATATTTTATCCTGTAAAATTGAGTTGTTTCTTATTATACATTTCCAGCTTTAATCTCAGAGAATGCTGAGGTTTTGATAGTAAATTTATGACATTTTTCTCATAATATCATCCCCATCCCATGGCTCTTTTTTTTAAACCTATAATGACCTTCATCATACTGTTCGTAACACAAACACAGAGAAATAAAACTCTAATTGACTGACAGGTTTCCAAACAGAGAGCGATTGTCAGGTTGCAAAACAAACAGTGAAAGTCAATTTACATAGTTTCTTAGAGCTTAAACTGTGGGTACCTAAAACTCTACGGACTGTAGTTGGTGAATAAGACCGTTACAGTGGTTTTACTACACTGTAAAAAATGGCTGTAGAATTAACACCAAAAAGTTGTAAAACTGCAACATTAAAAAAAACTGTAAGTGACAATACAACGCAAAGTTGTTTATTTGAAAAAAATGTTGTGTTAATGATTAAATCAGATATAGCTGTAGTTCTTACAGGAAGAGTATGTGAACAAAACCAGATTTGTATGTAGAAATGATGTATTTCTATTGTTTAAATGTTGAAATAACGGCATATTTGCTTTTTTTTTTAAATAAAAAAGTTATATATAAAAAAAGTAAACATTTAACAATTTAACATTTTAAACTTGTGAATTAATGGGTTGGTAGAGTTGGTAGAGCGGCTCGTCCAATAACCAAAGGGTTGGTGGTTCAAATCCTGGCTCCGACTGTTCATATGTCAAAGTGTCCATGGAAGAGACTGAAGCCTAAATTGCTCCCAGTCAGACCTGGTGGCTTTGGAAAGTGCTTTGGACACCATGAAGGTGTAGAAAATGTGCTAAATAAGTGCAGACCATTTACCATTTAAATCTACATGTTTAAAATGTTAACTCTACATGTTTAAAATGTTAACTCTACATGTAACTCTGTAAATATGTTTACAGTTGGATGTGTTTTTTACAGTATTGTTCTGGAAACCACAGCTGCCAGTTTTTTTCCGTAAAAACAACAGGATTTTTTTTTTTTACAGTGTACAGTATCTTGTGATTTTTAACAGATCTACTTCAGCAGTTACGCACTCGTCTGATTCCAGGATGAGATTACCTAAATTATTGTCCTAACAGGGGCGCATCTTTTCAGCCCTGAGTGAAACTGTACTTCTTCATTGTGTGTCTCAGTTCCAGTGTTTTTGCATGGTGATGAACTGGTTTGAGAATTACTCACACAAACTGGAATTCACATAATCCTAGTAGGTATTAGTGTTTTAATTCCATTTTCAAGTTACTCGTGAAGTCATTGCTACCACATGCCCTCTGCCCAAAATAAGAAAACCAACCAAGAGTGGGTGACCACATAGTAAGTCATTTAATTAAAAAAAAAAAAATTTCACTACACTTCAACTACTTTTTCACTGCAATAAACATCATTTCAGCATCTCTATGAAATAAGAGAAATCTTCTCCCACCCAGCATACAAGATAAACGTTATCAAATATTTATTGCTTCTATAAATTCATAAAGTTTTTGTAGGTTTCTTTATTATTTTTATACATATATTTATTGCTTTTATTTATTTATTACTTACTATGTATGTGATGGACTTAATGAATATGTGGAGGTTATGTTTTTAACCTGTGATACCTTACAGGAGTAGCACTGCATATTCTATTCTATTCTACTCTATGCTATGCTATGCTATTCTGCTCTGTTGTGTTCTATTCTGTGTGTTGTGTTGTGTTATGTTACTGTTCTATTCTTTTCTTTTCTGTTCTGTTCTATTCTATTCTATTCTGTTCTAAAAATGTACAGATTCCTAAAAAAAAATTAAGTAACTGTGAGTATGCTTATTATTTTAATTTATTGTACTTTATTGTATTTTAATTTAATGTAATTTCATTTAATTTCGCTTTATTTATTTATTTATTTATTTATTTATTTATTTATGTATGTATTTTCTTTAGATTTTTAGGAAGTAAATTCTTTCATGATTTTAACTGAGCTGTGTTAAATTCTTTCACATCTGTAAAATTCAAACATTTTGGTGAATATTAATGCATCAGAAAACATGACGACCTATTACACACAATCTGAAAAAAATAGTAATGAAAGTGTAGGTAGACCCACAAACAAATTAACATTTTATTCAAGCATTTATGCAAGCGTTCAGTACCCAAGTGTCCCTTCTCTGTCCTCTCTCCTGTCTGTGTACTTCATTTTGCATCTCAGGCCTGTGTTCGACTCTCGTGCGGGTTGACTGACAGTGAGTGCAACAACAGCAGCTCAGATTCATTTGCTAAAGTGGAGTTCATTCATCTACCACAAAGTCCTGATGATCAATAGGTGTCACGGCGTCCGAGCACTCATACATTACTGTGACTGTTGAAGTAAACAGCGAAAGCCAAAAAACTATCAAGCAGCAGCTGATGAACTTGCAGGGCTTATATTTGTAGTAAAATACAAGATAAAACATTACAGTTGGCAGCTTTATTTTAGAATAAGTCAGATTCAGGCTTCAGTCTCACAGTCGTGTGTGTAATCTGCAGCTGCTTTTGCCTCAGATGGAGTTAATAATCCAGCTGCTCTCCCATAGACTGGCTTTAATAAAAAACCAGTCACAACATGTTTCCACCTTCGTCATATGGCTTGAGATGATGCTGCTCATGTGTTTGATGACGCCAGCGGCTCGTGTTGTTTTGTGGGGTTTTATGTAATGACTTGGAGCCATTTTTAAGAACATGTCAAATATAATTCTCTACTTGTTGGCGGGTGAACAAAAGGAGTTAAAAGTTATAGCCTCCCCTTCACAGCTGCAACATTTGTAACTCTTAAACATGAACTAGACTTTAATTAAATGACATGTGCCTCTGATAAGAAATTAGTCCATGTGAATGAACACTAATTTAAAGCATTGGGCATCAGTTATTAATCAGTATTGCAAAAAGATACCCCCAAAACCATTCCCAAAATGTTTCTTTGGCCATCTTATTACTAGATCTTGCAATCCTCCAAATTTGAAGAAAATCGGATAAAAACTGATAAAATGGCGACCCAGTGAGCGTGAAAACGTGCACAATTTTACTGTTATGAGAGCAAAATTATTGTACATAATGTTTTGTAACACAATAAATAATTACTACTCAACTCCTGTGTCTTTTTTATTACAAAATACACACATCACATTGCTTTTCATTTATTGATCATTTTTGTTGAACAGCTGTTTGATTATCAATTCTTATTTTCAGTATTAAGACAATCAGCCATTTTGTTATGAAAACCCTTCTTTTACAGCCTTTTAATTGTTATAGAATGGGAACCTGTTATTTAAGTATTATTATGACTAAATATGCACAACTAGACAGATTTTGGTATGCTCCCTGGCTGCAGAAAATTTGGGAACAATGTGGCAAACGGATGTTTACGTCCAACCGCATGTTTTCAATGTGTGCGTTGTTCACCAAAATTCATGTAGTGTCCGTACACCAATATACTTCCATCAATAATATCACGTATATGCCTTATAGATATATTGTTATAACTTGTTCACAAATGTTTATTTCCTCCTGTACCAGAAAGACTTAGTTACAGATCTAACAGAGATGTGACCATGTGGTAAGACAGATTTCCATTCCAATCTGGTAGAGTCCGTACACCAAGTAGTGTCTGTACCCCATATTCAAAATATGTGGGTCTAATTTTATTTTTTCTGTCAATGTATGGAATTTTTCAGCGTGCATACTTTGGACACGACATCTATGCAGTAAACAATGCATGATTATCCTGAGTGCTGAAACATTTGTATATCTTTGTAGGCATTAAATATGGAGGGTATTAGGCTGGAGTGTCCGTACACTGAATAATTTCTGATTTGACAGGGGTACAGGCCTGCAAAATTTTTAGTAGACACTATAATACAGAAATATTTTGGACTTTAAATGAGAAATATCAGACAAATAAAATGGCCTGTCTGATTTTTTGATAGAGCAATATTATTTTTTTTTATCTATATATGCACCCTTTCTGGTACCCTTGATTGTGATCAGGCTGATTGTAAAAGTACCAAGCATCTAAATTGTGACTATTTTCCCTGATGGTTTACATTTTAACCAACTGATGCTACAGCCCTGGTTTAATTCCAGCCACTACAGTGAACACCTTTGATTTCCCAGCTCTCCAGAGTGTGTCCAAGGTCAACACGTGTTTGTCTGCTTCCACCGTATAGAAAACGAAAGTGCAGAGTCCCCACTTCCAGGCAACGCTTAGATTCGTCACGGTCACTTCACAAACACACACTGGCATTAAAAGACAGCAGCCATGTTCCGTCGCTAAAACCCTTTTGGCTTGGTGTGTTGTTTGGACAGCTGGGTGTTAGTTTGAGTCGATCACTACATGTGGTGACTCTCACATCTCTGCCTCAGCTTAAAGCCTTATCTCCACTTCACATCATCTTTCAGTCAGCAATAAACTTGCCTTTTCCACGGAAATTTACGACTTATGTATACACCACGGTGAAGCTTCTAACAGAAATGACCATGAAAAGCTAATTGCCCCCTGACTTTAAAGTTACTTTCTTTGTTCTGCTATCTGGGGAAAATGTGAACCATATCTTGGTTCATGACACCTAAATGTGTTTCTTTTCATCCTGTGTATCTTTATTTATGTGGCGCAGATGAGATCATGCAATGTTTTGGCTGCCCTCTTAAAAGGCAGAAAGATCTGTACCAACACAAATATACAGAGCTTCAGGGCATTTACGACCGTAATTATGGAGGATTATGGCTCATTTTTACAACAAAAGAATAAGAGATGTGTTAGTAACTATAAAGAGTATTTAGGTCTGTGGTGTTTATTGAAAAGCCATTGTGCTTTTGACATTGGATTTGATCAATTTTAATTACTGGTATGTTTGTCTGCATTATTTTCTACACATCAGGCTGCATTTTTATGATTACATTTTTCTTCTGTTTTTTTTTCTTAAATTAACTCATAAAGACCAAACACTACTTTAATGTCAGTTCCAAAATGACAGTTTCTCAATATCTAAACTTTCTTAAGTGACTTATCACCATTTATTTATAATATTATCCTCTGTGTTTTGTACTTTATCAGTGTAAATCATGTATTTTGCAATATTTAGTTCACTGATCATATATAAAGCTCAGATTGAAGTTGAGGGTTATATTAAAAACAGAGAAAACTGAAGGAAAAGTGACCTTTTTTTTTTTTTTTTTTTTTTTTTTTTTTAGTAAAATCTATCATTAACTTAATATAAAACGTGTGTCCATCCACTGCCATTGATCCAACACCATTGTTTTACTGGTGAATCAATGTTATAGAGGATGACGGTGTTTCCACAGTAACTAAGGGGCCTCTGAACGTCCAAATGGGTCATATCTGATGACCGTGAAAAGATGACAAACTGTATTTTACACCAATTATTTACATGTACTGATAGGATTAGTGGATGAACAGGTATTAAACTTTTTTGATCAGTAGATGGTTTTGGTCAATGATGGGTATTTGGGTCTTTATGGGTTAAAATTTTTATGGAATTTTTGATTAGTCCAAACAAAACACAAAATGATATTTAACAGCACAGACGAAACAGTACAGTGTTATCTTAACAGTGTCAGTGAATGTACACAAAGCCCATCCACAGCTGGAAAAAAAGAAAAATAAATAAATGAAAATAATCCTTTAATGCCCAGTCAAAGACAGGAGTTTATGTGTACATGTAAAACAAATAACATACACGTCAAATAAAGCAAAATACACCAAGAGCACAAATACAACCAAAGTTTAACTCCTATTGTACATTTTCCCGGTTAAAACTTCATTCCCGATCATTACAACTCGGACACTGATCAGTTCTAGTTTATTTAGTTTTTCATGCCTTGATTTCATCCAGTTCATTTAAAGTCACCATTTCCATGAAAAATACTAAAAAATGTCAAAATGTACAATATTTTTTTCTTATTTAGAAAACTACTGCAGATGTTTTAGACTTCCAAATAAACTACATTCTGATCTAATTTTCTTCCTTTCCAAACAAATTCAAACCATTCATCTGTTCAAAGCAGGAAATAATGATGCATCAGTGATGTGGAACGTTAGGGCATAAACACATTCACTGTGGAACTTCTACACGTCCACATAAAAGCAGCGTAATATCACTGAACAGCTGAGGAACTCCACTTTACTTTGTTAAAGCATATGAATGGATTAGTGCCTCAAAAATTCAAAAATGATTGAATTATTATTTATTTTTTTGTGTAAAATAGACATTTAATCCATAGATGGATATTTGAGGCAGTTTTTTTTTTTTTTTTTGCAATCCTGTCATTTAGTTATGTATCTTAACATGGTTATTAAAACACTAGTGCCTTTTGTAAATATTTATTTCTTCATAAATAATCTCTGACTTTAACTAATTGGCTTTACATTTGTAGTTTTTTTTTTGTGTAAAATCAAAACCTATCAGTGTTATTCATTAAAAAAGGACAGTATTTATGCTTCATGACCTGTGTGGGCTGTGTGTTGTTTTATTTTTTTGCATGTCAAGTGTAAAGTAGAAAGTTGAGAATATAATTAACTATTTCAGTCATGATAATTATTTAACTTTGTGTTGAATACTGGCCACACATGAGGTACTTTTAGTTCATATTTGTAGCAATTATAAAAAAATTGTACTTGTATGCATGTCTACTCAGTAAATAGCCCTCATATCCTCCTTAAACTGATCCCAGAACCACATTTAGATGAATCGGACACAGAGGTTTGTCAGTAGGGTGACATATCTGCTCCTCACGTCCTGCGCCTTCACCTCTGATCTGCAGTCGATACGTACCGACGCCGTTAAGTACTCTGACACCGGCTTCTGCTGATGCAGGTTTCCACTTCATCAAAGGGACGACAAGACAAAACACTGACTCATCCATCAAACTGGTTCAGCTCCTCTCACCAGTAATAAATGGACTGATTTATCAGGTGGAGAAATCCTTTGTCCTGACACCTGATCTTCAACCAAAATGCAATTTGTATTTACACTTAGCGGTGGCACATAAGTGAACGGTGGGTGTCAGGGTGAGGGTCACGGTTCAGTTAAATCAGTTTTCCTGAGGATGTGCAGAAACTTAGTGGGTGACCTGTGGGTGGTATTTGTGTCTGTAAAATCAGATGTCTTGATATATTTGAATAGAAAACAAATAAATTCATGTGACTACAACTTGTTTGGACTTTCCAACAGAGTGGAAACATTACTTTTTTTTTTTTTTGATAATCATATATTCCAGGGGTGTCAAACTCATTTTAGTTCACATACACATACAACCCAATGTGATCGCAAATAGGACGGACCAATAAAATAATAACATAATAACCTAGAAATAATATCAACTCCAAACTTTTCTCTGTCATAGAGTGACAAAAGTAAAATTACATTATGAAAATGTTTACATCGACAAACTGTCCTTTAAAAAAATGTGAAAAACATGAACAACTTTTTAATTTCTTGAGAAAAATAAATGCCATTTTAACAATATTATGTCTCATCTTATTATTTACACATGTGCATTACAACTTACAGATCATGGTGGATTTACAAATACATAAAACATTTAGTAACAGGCAGAATATTGGTAAAATTGCACTTACTTCTCTTTAGACATTTCAGGTTATTCTTATTTGTTCAGCTTATTCACTTTTTTTGTGAAAGGACAGTTTGCAAATGTAAATATGTTCATGTAATTTACATTTTTACACTTAAAAAACAGAAAAATTTGGAGTTACCATTATTTATAGGTTATTATTATAGTATTTTACTGGTCTGATTCATCAGATTGGTTTGTATGTGGCCCCTGAACTAAAATGACTGACACCCTTTTTTGTTAATACCTTCAGTGTAATTTTTGCACCTCACAAATTAAAAATGAAAAAAAAAAAAAAAGTAAGAAGTAGCAGTTCATATTTACATTTAATGCATATGCACATTGAATATTAATTAAAAAATGTTACTCTAATAATAATTTTACAATAAAGAGCCTCGGTGTGTTATTGTTTTCATTACATTAATTTTAATGAGCTTTGACAGTCAACAGTATTGTAGTTGTACATCTTAAATGAACACAGTAACCACTTTTTGTAACAGAAAAGACTGGAATTTGACCCATGTCCTGAAAATTTTGAGGAGAATCCGTTTAGTAGTAATTACACCTGATTTTATTTAACATAAAATTGTATTTATTTTATGTTATTATTTAACATAAAACCCCCTCATATCAGTTTGTAAATTTAAAGTTGGTTGTAATTCTTTTGAAAAGCTTACTTCATCTATCAATTTCTGCACATTATTTGTGTTTTTGGTGCAAATAAAGTAAAGTTCACTTTTCCACTATTATGGATCGCTGTTGTTTTATTGTTTTTAATGCTGTACAACTGTCAGACGTCCTGATCCCATTGCATGAATATGTTTAGAAAATAATATGAGGATACATGGTATGTTTTCCTCAACAAACTGATAAGATGCTCCAGAATAACATTAAATCTACTTCAGTCCTTAACGCAGGTGGCGACTGACAGATGATGTTACATGCTTTTAATGCATCCTGTCACTTTCTCTGCAATAAATGGACTCCACAGTGGTTCGAGAGGCTAAATGCAGATCCACTTTATCAGGCAGGGAAGGCAAAGCTAGAGGTCATTCATCAGACCGCTGAATCTGGATCCGTCCCAGCAGTAAATTATTCATCATAGTTATACGTCTACGTCCTGAATGAAATACATCAACGTGGTGAATGAACGTCTGTTTATTTCCTTTTATTTATCTCTTTCTTCATTGAGTCATGTGTTTGATTTGACTATGGTTATGGATAAATAATTTTACCGCAGGCATTTGTCTTTCCAACTAATTTTAGAGCCATCAGCAGCAAACTAAAAACAAAATCTGAGACTTATTTCTTTGATTATTTTTTTAACACACTGTTTTAGACTATTTACGACCAGTATTGTAACTTGTAGAAGAGAGAAATTGTGTTTTACTGTGACGTTTGAAACCAATGAAGCCAATTCATCTCCTCGGCTCTTAACAGAATGATTAACAGTGTCACGTAAGCTGAGAAATCTCAAACCGTCTGGACTGTGGTGGTGGTGTAATTGCTACAGAGTGAGGAGAGAGGCTAGGTTATAAATGGAAGATTGTAATTTGTCTTTTTACACAAGGTCTTTAATCACAGTGTCCACTGATGGGACTTCTAAATGGCTGAAGAAATTCATCCTCTAGAAAAAAGCCTGACAGTTACTTGTTCTGGCTTCTGGCATACTTGCACATCCTTAAAAAATCTATATCCTTGTATGTTCGCAAAAGATGGCTAATAAACTATAAGAAATGTGGACTGTCCCAACAATATCCACAAATACTGCTGGTTTACAATTTTCTTTTCTTTTTTTTTTTTTTCTTTTTTATTTTTTTAGAAATTGTCTGTGTCAGTGATTTAATGTTCTAAATCTTACAAAAATAATAATAACCACAATAACAATAATTACAATAACAACAATAATAATACTATGAATTAGAAAATAAATGACAAAAGTGCTGGTTAGCTGATGTTTTCAATGTATTTGATTACACTTATGTATTGGTTTATGTACATTTCTTAAACAGATTTTTCAGGTTTTTCATTAGAAAAAATCTTAATGGTGAATATATTATACTGTTCAGTGTTCTGAAGTAGATCTGTGGCTCTGTATTCTTTTTAAGTAAAACACATTCTCTCAGAATTTCACATTGTGACCCAGAACTGATTATTGGAAACTTCAGTAAACCAGCATTTAAGTCTTAAATTTTCTTTATTAGTGTCTCAAACTTGGTAAAGTTTTACCACTTTTCACTTCTGGACCAGTTAGTTAAAAATAATGTTTATAAATAATGGGGGGTTTTTTGTGCAGAAGGCTTTGCATGAAACACACTGAAAAACAAAGATGAGGATACAAAAGGAGGGATACTCTAAGACCAGAAATGTGGAGGAAACAATTATGTATCATCTGCCATCCAACTGTCTGACTCTTGTTAAGAATAAGAGCATCTGTCAGAGTGTAAATGTTGGTCTCATCTTTTCCAACTGTGCACAGAACTCTGCAGAGGACATCTTACAGTCTGTTTTTTAGCCAAAACTCTAAGACGCTTGTTTTTTAACCCAGAAGGGCAAAGCTTTAAAGTAAAGTGCTTTGATTTGTTGAGGCTGAGTGGACGTGCACTGGTCTATTTTCAGTCAGCCTAATGATGAGCCTTTAAAGGAAGTTTGACAGTAAATGTTATCTTTACTTTAGCTGCAGTTACGGCCGACATTTAGTCTGTTTATCAGACAATATGAAGCAAATAAAAACAAATTAATTCAACCTCATAAGAATAATTAAAATGTGTTTTATAACAGGAGGGTAAAGTATTATTTGAGATGAGACAAGATTTCATGTCCGGCAGACAATGGATTGTGCTTAAGTTTAAGACAGAACTTTTGGCTGTAAAATGTGTCAAAAATACGGGACAAAATTATTATTATTTTATCAGCTGCAAATAAGGTTTAGTAAGCATTTTTTCTTAGACACTGATGTAGCAGATTAAGATAGTTCCTTAATTTGCAGTTTTTTAAAATAGACTTTTATTACTATAAATTATGCACTTCTGCAAAATCCTACTGCTGCATATTACACATATGCTAAATTCACATTTATTTGCACTTGAGGGCAGAGGTTACAGAAAGACTGAGTAATTAACAGTTTACAGTATAATAGACACTATAAGGACAAAGTATCGGGACACATTGAATTCAGGTGTTTTGTTGCTAATGGGTTGGGCAACAAAGTGAATATAACACATGTCATAATATGACTTTGCATGGTGACAGTCATCGCAGTAAGGGTTTTGTGAGTGATGTGCTGTATTCTTGGGGCTGTACAGTTTGTGAAAACAATTTTCTTCTGAAGGACAAATCAACATCTATCTATCTATCTATCTATCTATCTATCTATCTATCTATCTATCTGTCTATCTGTCTATCTGTCTATCTATCTATCTATCTATCTATCTATCTATCTATCTATCTATCTATCTATCTATCTATCTATCTATCTATCTATCTATCTATCTGTCTATCTATCTATCTATCTATCTATCTATCTTGTGTATTTAGAGTTAATTCTATATACATTGTCATCTTACTTACAGAATGCCTCAGGGTTTGTTTAATTTTATTCTATTCACTGTTAGTTTTTTTTTTTTTATTTTTTTTATTTCCCTAAACATTTATCATGTTCTGACCATAAATAAAATGACAATTGGCCTTCTGGTCTTTACAACTTTCACCTAGGTAGAAAAATGAGCCTTTAAACTTTAAAAAGAAATACTGATTTGACATTTACTATCATAAACATTGACTGACATGAATAATTTTAAACATAATGATTAAAATCAACAGGAATAGGAAGTCCTGTAAACTGTTGGTGTGATATGTCCCAACATTTTTGCCAGTATAATGTATATTCTTTACACAAATAATGAACCACATATTATTTACTTTGCAATCTACCCCTGGATGCAGTTGTTACAACTGTTTATATTTATGGTCCCGTCTGTCTGTATCCCTGTCTGTGATTATGTGCTGATGTATTGTGAGTGATTATTCTGTATGTGCTGCTTTTGTATGTTTGGATTATATGTACTGTCTCTGTATGATTGTACTGATGTTTCACTGTTTTCTCTTATCTTTGTTGTTTTATCATGTCTCTTAGCTGTCTTAACTCTCTTTTTTAAATTAATGTGCTGTAATATATTGTATTTTTAGGGTGCCTATTGTCCTCAGGCCGGGGACTACAGCAGGATACTAGCTATGTTAGCTAAAACTGCCCTTTTTACTGTTATTGATACAGTTAATTAATTGGGGTTGTCCACGACATAATAAACTAATAAACTAAACTAAATCATAGCCAGGTTTTTTTTTTTTTATTTGTGGTAATGGTTTCTTTTAGAGTGAGTTTGTAACTATCAAACTGAGCATGTGCTCACAGTTTTACATTTTTACATCAGTTAACGTATCATTGTTAAAGTCTGTTAGCATGACTAAATGGGGGTCATTAGTTAGAATCAAGTCATTTTTATACACACTCTGTCATACACATCTAATTATAGCAGTGGACTATTCTGATGCAAACTGCAGCTTTCAGTCATCAATTCATTTAGTTTTTGGAACTGGAAAGCCTTTTCCTCCCTGGAGGTCTGCACAAAAAAGTTAACATACCTACTGGCATCTGTTGTGTTTAATGTGTTCACATTGTGTGTATAATATATTTAATGGAATGTTTTAGTACCCAAGCACTAAACACAATCTTTTATCCATTCATGGATTAGTTATCCCGCTGCTTGGTGTCCATACTCTGTATTCCTGTCTAACAATATCTTTTTTTTCTGTTTCTGTCATTTCAGTGGAGATGATGCTGAGTCACTTTGGGGCATGACGTCACCATCATAAGATGGCGGAGAGATGACCGCAAGCAGCGACACAAGAGGTGGTGCTGGATGTCGTGGTTTGCAGCTGCTGGTTCTTGGCTTAAAATTGTTATGTGGAGTCGCCAGAGGGAATAACTACCTCAAATGTTGAAAGGAAGAACAAATTCAAGAGGTTTAAAGGGGCAGTGAGTATATTTTTTATTGTTGCATTGCACCAAAAGGCTAAAGTGGCCTCAGCTTATGGTTTCTCATGCTTTTTTCAGCTTGAGTTTAGTTTTGGTGCAAATTCTCCACACCCAGTGAAGTCATATTACTGCCAACAGCAGGCTGTAAACAAAACTTTAAGTAATATCACATTATTTATTGTAATAAAAATGTCCTTTTTGGCTTTTATAAAAGTAACCTCTGAAATTTGCTCTCACTTGGCAATTATATTTATGCACCAGCAGCTTAAGAAGCTATCTTATTCATTTCTTTTCAGTGAAACTAGTATTTATTGTTTTGACAGTTAAAATGTCCTGATGCAAATGTTCTTAAATGTGTATAATTCTTAATTATAAAATGCATGCTCAGTTTGCCTGAATACCTGGATGAATTTGTCTTTCCTGTGTGTAGGATATGCACCATGCTTTTATGTAAAATATACTCTGGTTGTCTTCAGCTGAAATTTTAGCGTTAAATGAAGGGAAATTATGTTAATGTGAGGTAAAATACAAGCAGAAGAGATAATGGTCCTGATAGTCACTCAGTCATATGTATATATATTTATAACCCTCTGTGATTACTGTTGTTTGCTCACTCATTGCTAAGTTTCAGGACCTTCAGGCTGTTGTCAAATATCAAAACCACACTGTTCAGTTATCGTGCATCGTGGCTCATAGACTTTTCCCTCCAGGTAATTTGCTTCTCTGTTGTCTGTGTGTCCTCGGATGAACTGCATTTTTATTTTGTCGTCAGAGCTGTTTGCTGAATCTAGTGGGTTTTTTATGGTTTAAAGACATGATTTCTGTCACGACAAGCCTCGATCTCCTCAAGCCTTAAAGTAAGAAAAGACAAACTTCAAAGACAAATTGTGTTTTTGTTTTTTGGTTTTTTTTTTTTTTAGATTAAACTTCTTTCCAAAGGCTGTAGACACAGGAACATGAGAGAGAATCAGAGATAAGTGACTGAGACTGGATCCACACTAGTGCTGATTAGAAAACATATTTTGATCTTTTGGCTTCTATATCGTGGCACTATTATAAAAAAAATTATATTGTTCAAGACTTTTCATTTGTGGTTTAAATTATGTCGCTTATCAGTAGAGGTGCAGGTTAAAGAACCCTGTTGATGACTGGTAAACATTTCCACAAACATTTATAAAGGCTTTTGTGCCATAATTATATATATTTTTTCTGTTAATGTAAAGACACTAAATCCAGAAACTGCACTGTCTGTAGGGTAAATATATCTGCGTCAGTGTGAACACAACCTGTGATAAGTAAAGTTAGACCAGACAGTAAGTGTGTGATGTCAGATAAAACACAAAAGTTTCCATATTCTGAAACCACTTAATGAGAGGAACACATTTTTACATGAATTTGCTTATATCAGTTTACATTTTTCCTGGATTAGATGCAGATATCAGAGTTTATATTTTTATTTTTACACACTGAGCTTTAAAAAAAAAAAAAATGTTGTCAGAGGCAACTGAGGTTTAAAACAGAAACAGATGAAGAGTGAATTAGAGCACACAAAAGAGAGGCAGACAGCAGCTGTGAGTGTTGGAAAGAGAGCGTGTGAACTAGAGGGAGAGACAAAGAACCAAGAGGAAAGAGTGCATGTGACTGAGCGGCAGAGGAGGGCAGCTATATTTGTCTCCCTATAAAGCTCGGCATGCTTCTCGTTTTTGGATTCCTGGACTGGTGAGTGAAGTTTAGCAGAAGTGAATCTTGGCTGTAACCTGTCTCCCCTGTAACTTTTTGATCATGACAATTCACCAATAAAACATCTCAAACTAAGGAAGTTGTCTGATTGGATGTTTGTTGTTGTTGTTGTTGTTGTTGTTGTTGGGATATTAAGCAACAAAACTGTCGGTAGTTTCTGTTCTGACCAGATAAGACAAAATGTTACACTTCTTACATTTCTAAGCAGTTATGGGAAGATTATCTGACATGTTAAAGCTGCAGTGGTTGATAGTCTTTGGGTTTTTTTTTTTTTGCATCATTGTGCAAAAAGTTGATAATCACCTTTCAGCGTATTGTAATTCTGACCGCATCTGTCCTTTATCTGTTTACCTGTGATGCCCTGTTTTTACTTCATCACAGTATTTTCAGACAGATAGGAGGGTTAAATATGTGATTGACAGTTGTAGTTGTTAGTCAGAATCCCAGACCCAACCTGGCGATTCTACTGCTCTACTCTGTGACATGGAAGCTTAGAAGGAGTTTCACTTTTCCATAATGGCATGAAAGTGTCAGGTTCATCTATATTCACATTTAGTTGTTTGATTTAGACTGAGAGGAGAGAATTGCAGAAGAATGGTTTATATTTTCAACGTCTTAGGCATATTTTTCCTCCTGATTTTGGCTCCCGCAGCTTTAATTGCACATTAACATTACTTTTTCCATTTCAGAAGTAAATAATATTTTATTACTTGTTACTTCACTCGTTAGGATGCTGAGCTCTGACAAATGTGCCAAAAATATGACAAGTGTTCTGTCCATATCTAAGATAATCTTAGAGTTACAGGGAGTCACTCTTTGTTAGATCTCTTGCATTAAAGTGTACATTTTTAAAGGAGTCATATTTTGCTATTTTTAAATGGAATTACGCATTTTAAAACATTTCCCTGTGGTCTACATAACCTGTAAATGCTATGCTTGGGTCTGAATTCTTCATTAATTCAACTCCACAGGTCCATCTTCGACCCTATTTCTGAGTAATGACACCAGAAAGGCCGTTTTGAGCGCTGGCCCTTTAAATGCATATTAGCCACTTCACACCCCACCCCCTTCAGGTTGTTGGCTGTGCTGCTCTGTCCCGTTCAACCAGCAACTGAACATTTTAGGCAATCGGCTCAAAGTTTGGACATATTTTCAGTATGGACTACAACCGCTGCTGCTAATAAACAATTATGTCATACTCGGAGAAATGTTCGTAGGAAGTCTTGACCTTATATGTGCAAATGTCATGACGTAACTAGTTATAGACGCAACAAAACAGGTTGTAGAAATCCTCTCAATTTTTGCCAAAATGAATATAAAGATAGCTTTGCAGCACCTGGAGGGTTCAAATTCAAACTTTATGAACTATTAGGGTCCAAATACACAAATAAATGTACCAAAGACTAATAAAAGTGGATTTAGCAAAATATGACCCCTTTAATATTTAGCAACACCTGATGGTGAAGTTGCAAACTTCAACCAATTGAATGCCCCCTTACCTTCTATACAGTGGCTGCAAAAATACGTGAAAGACTATTGATAAGATGGGTATACAATGTGAAATTTTTACCTGTCTCCGATGAAAGATGAGAAAATGTCAGGATATTATTGGTTATGGTTAAAAAAACTGTGGTCTGTTGCAAAGTTTAGAGATTTAAAGATGACCATTGTCATTGTGTTCCAACCACAGACAGCCTGGAAGTACCTGGACCTCTGCTGCAGCCTACGTTTATTTAACAACTAATAGGAATTCATTTATTCATTCATTCTTTTTCCAAACCGTTAAGTTTAATGTAACTAAAATTAATAAACTTCAAGCTTCAAAAGCGGCAAAATTATCATCCGTCATGACTGGGCGCTCATTGAAATTCCAGTTGTAACAGTGCGATCAGTAGCTTAGCTTCACTCTTACAGCTAAAGCAGCACAGGTAGATAGCATGCGCTGATGACGTATTATTTTTGTACTTTGACCTGTGTAGGTGTTGTCAACACACAGTCTGGGTGCAGGTCACATCCGATTTTATTCATGTCACACATTGCGGTTGACACTTGAAATCTAATCATCTACAGAGACCTTCAGAGATGTTTGTTTGGTTAATGCTGGGCGTTATAGTTAATAGATAATAACTCTGGTCAAACATAATAAGAGCTGCTCATTCTAAGATGACAAAAACACAATGATAACGATGATAATGCACCTGAGTGTTGGATAACACCTAATATAAAAACACAAAAAAGGAGAAGGGACAGACTATTTTTTAGAAACATGGCAGACTGTGGTGGTGATCCACTCTATACAAATAATACTCAGAATTATTAGTTTTCTTTATTGTATAGCCATGTGTTAAAATAAGAATCATTGTGTTTTTGTTATCTTAGAAAGAGCAGCTTTTATTTTCCATTTGTGCAGTTAGATCCTCTTAAATCCCCCTATTGGATCTGTAAGTGAACACATAGGACAATCCTGCATTAATCTCCTGTTAGAGCAAATAAACTGATCTGAATAACTCAAATCTGATTTAAGTGTTACTGATAGTAAACATAGTACTTTATAGCACTAGTAAATACTGAGACTGTGTTCATTTTCACCTTCATGTCCATCTGTTTTCTTCTCTAAATGTCGTATATTAAACTTTTCCATGGATACAGAAATAAACTGTATGAGCTCTGTAGCTGCCAGTCTCCTGCTTGTTTTGTATAATGAGTGATAGTGTGGGATACGAAGTGCCGCAGCAAACATCAGATTCGGTTCTCTTTAAATAAACTACAATTGCTGGTGTGAGCGTACATTCCTGTATTCATGTTGGTTCCTCCAGATTAAAACACTGTTTACAGATTAGATTGCAGAAAAAGGAAGGAGGCCTGATCTCAGGAGAACAAAGATTGTAGAGTTAAAGATAATATCTTCAACTGAGTTTTATAAAACAAATATTACAACCAAACATTAAATACATACTCTATTTTCATCTAAATTTGTCTTTATTGCTTCTTTTTACTGCAAACTCCTCTTACTGGGAAATTTGTAAAATAATCTGATGGATATAAACTAGACTGCATACCTGATATCTGTTAGTATATCGAACTCGACTCCCTTTTATATGATACTTTTATATTAGATTGGAGAGAATTCACCAAATTACGACACACAGATCCACATAAAAAGAAACACACAGTAAAATGTAAATGAGAATGCAAGTGTGAATCACCACAGGGGCATACCATGTCTGCATAACTGATCCGGAAACCTTGAACTAGACCCATAATTTATGTGTATCCATGGATTGTTTGTTTGATCATCTTAGTTGAAATGGTGTGAAAATAATCACAACGCACGCAGACAGACGACACCGGCTTTCCTACCACAACCTGACTCAACAATGGGAGAGGAAGTTATTTCAGACAGTACTGCTCCCAAGGGGTGAAAATCCCATTAATGTTTTTTTCCTAAACTCTTTCATACCTTGGATTAGCATTAAAGTCGCCCTGTTGTATCATCATAATGGTACAGGGGACTGGTTTTAGTTTGTTAGATCCTGGTTCATCCCATAGGACTACTGGACCAGTTCTATGTGTAAAGACTATGATTCATGGTTATAAAAGTTATTACCCAAGTGCCTTTCAGCCTGGATATTCAGCCTCTTATGTTAATGATGGATTACAGTGGCTTTCATGTTATTGACCTGTGCACTATGAATCTCTAGGTTTGGTTTTAATGTTTAAGATGAAGCCAGAAGACACTGTTTATGAACTATAGTGGACAAACTGCAGTGCTATGCAGTAGGTTTATTGTTTCAGCACAATTATAATGAGCTATTCTAATATACAGTACTGTGCAAAAGTCTTAAGCTACCTTTAGCTTTGTTGTTTTTGCAGGGTTGAAATGACCATATGTATTTATTTCTCATTCTCTTTTATTTAGGTACAGTACAAAAATACAGGAAATATGTACACAGCCTTAAAAGAAACACGACAAACTGAACTAAAAGGGTTCTAAAGGTTAAAGTCAGTATTTAATGTGAACCCTGACCCCATGACAAGAAGCAGCACAAACAGTTGGAAACATCTGACATGTGTTTAATGAAACCTGATATAAAACATCAGAAAATGAATGCAATATATCTCGTTGTCTGAATAAAAGTGTTAAAGACATATCAAGTGCAAAGGAAGGTAATTAAAGGTAACTAAATAGTAGTACTGTGGTTTATAGAAGTTGTTTTTTCCCTGAAGCTTTTGTTTGTGCATACTTCACATATATCCAGATTGGATCTTAGTATAGAAACTGAAATTAAAACTGAGTTATTATTATTATTATTATTATTATTATTAATAAACGTAACCATCATTATAAATAAGTACATTTTTGCAGCCTGATCCTCCAAAATGCTATACACTGTACTTTTGTTATTATATTACCACTATACCAAAGCTCACTTATTTACTTAAATCTTCAATTAATTCTAAATGTTACTTAAGCTGGAATTTTGTGCATTTTCATCAAAAAGTTTGGAGCAAATCAAGTAGGCTGTGTCAGTGTCACATTGTAATAAGATGTTTCCATTTACTTGTATTCCCCACATAATTTGTTTTTCAAACATGGCCTAACCTCAAGTAAGATTAAACATTTTTTGTAAAATTTTCGAGGTTTTCCCAACTTTTTTCCCCTAAACATGTTGACTGTTTAATGATTCTGGGAAAACAGAGAAGCGGTATGACAGATGTGGCACAGTTACTGTAAAACTTATACTACTGCTCTGTGAACCTGCAGTAAAATGCTGCATGTTTTGACAATGGGGAAAGTAATCTTATATCTTTGTAAAGCTCTGGTCCACAAACTGAAACAGTTCAGGTCACCCGGTTATTTTGAAATCACTGATGGTAGAAGAAATGTGAGACATTTTTTTGAGCCACATGGTGAGTTGCCAAAGTAAAAACTTACAAAGCTTGAATTTCATGTATTAGTTATGATCAAGGTCATTATAGAGACATTCGTTCCTCTCCCAGAGCTGAGCTGCGAGAATAGAATGATGTCATGTTTTTCTCACAGTTTGTTCTCGACACATCATCCGTCCAACAACTATTGTGTGATTGGTCAGAAATGTGAAGTGGGCGTGGTTAATGAGTAAATGCAGAGGACTTCCTTAACATTGCCTTCTGGTAGCAGCCGAGCCGTGTCCCAGATCAAAAGGGCCCAAGTCGAAGATTATATACAGTCTATTTTCTGCTGTCCAAAATCTTTTACTTAGTCTTCAATAAAATCACCAGGAGAAATCAGCGTTCAAGACAACCAAGATTTAGTGTTGATAAAAAAT